>NW_027457380.1:0-98314 GCF_027942865.1 Odontesthes bonariensis | reverse complement strand
TTTATGCATGGAACCTGCGTAGAATGGATATATATGAAGGACAAAGGAGTTTGAACTTGTTTTGACTGAAGGAATTCATTTTATAGCAAAAATACCAATTTGGCCTTAACTCGCAAAAATAAGGCTATTCCTGTTTTTCTTTCTCATACAAGGACATTTAAAGAGGTTTATGCATGGAACCTACTTAGAATTGATTCATATGAAGGACAAAGGAGTTTGAACATGTTTTGACTGAAGGAATTGTTGTTTTAAGCAAAAATCCGAATTTCGTCTTAAACTCGCAAAAGTAAGGCTATTCCTGTTTTTCTTTCTCATACAAGGACATTTAAAGAGGTTTATGCATGGAATCTACTTAGAAATGATATATATGAAGGACAAATGAGTTTGAACATGTTTTGACTGAAGGAATTGTTGTTTTTAAGCAAAAATCCGAATTTCGTCTTAACTCGCAAAAGTAAGGTTATTCCTGTTTTTTCTTTCTCAAAACAAGGTCATTTAAAAAGGTTTTTTCATGGAACCTACTTAGAATGGATATATATGAAGGACAAAAGGAATTTGAAACTTGTTTTGACTGAAGGAATTCATTTTATAGCAAAAATACCAATTTGGCCTTAACTCGCAAAAAATAAGGCTATTCCTGTTTTTCTTTCTCATACAAGGTCATTTAAAGAGGTTTATGCATGGAACCTACTTAAAATTGATTCATATGAAGGACAAAGGAGTTTGAACATGTTTTGACTGAAGGAATTGTTGTTTTTAAGCAAAAATCCGAATTTCGTCTTAACTCGCAAAAGTAAGGCTTATTCCTGTTTTTCTTTCTCATACAAGGACATTTAAAGAGGTTTATGCATGGAATCTACTTAGAAATGATATATATGAAGGACAAATAAGTTTGAACATGTTTTGACTGAAGGAATTGTTGTTTTTAAGGCAAAAATCCGAATTTCGTCTTAACTCGCAAAAGTAAGGCTATTCCTGTTTTTCTTTCTCATACAAGGACATTTAAAGAGGTTTATGCATGGAATCTACTTAGAAATGATATATATGAAGGACAAATAAGTTTGAACATGTTTTGACTGAAGGAATTGTTGTTTTTAAGCAAAAATCCCGAATTTCGTCTTAACTCGCAAAAGTAAGGTTATTCCTGTTTTTCTTTCTCAAACAAGGTCATTTAAAAAGGTTTTTTCATGGAACCTACTTAGAATGGATATATATGAAGGACAAAGGAATTTGAACTTGTTTTGACTGAAGGAATTCATTTTATAGCAAAAATACCAATTTGGCCTTAACTCGCAAAAGCAAGGCTATTCCTGTTTTTCTTTCTCAAACAAGGTAATTTAAAGAGCTTTATGCATAGAACCTGCCTTAGAATGGATATATATGAAGGACAAAGGAGTTTGAACATGTTTTGACTGAAGGAATTGTTGTTTTTAAAACAAAAATCCGAATTTCGTCTTAACTCGCAAAAGTAAGGCTATTCCTGTTTTTCTTTCTCATACAAGGACATTTAAAGAGGTTTATGCATGGAATCTACTTAGAAATGATATATATGAAGGACAAATGAGTTTGAACATGTTTTGACTGAAGGAATTGTTGTTTTTAAGCAAAAATCCGAATTTCGTCTTAACTCGCAAAAGTAAGGCTATTCCTGTTTTTCTTTCTCATACAAGGTCATTTAAAGAGGTTTATGCATGGAATCTACTTAGAAGGGAAATATATGAAGGACAAATGAGTTTCAACTTGTTTTCGACTGAAGGAATTGGTGTTTTAAAGCAAAAATCCAAATTTCTTCTTTACTCGCAAAAGTAAGGTTATTCCTGTTTTTCTTTCTCAAACAAGGTAATTTAAAGAGGTTTTTTCATGGAACCTTCTTAGAATGGATATATATGAAATACAAAAGGAGTTTGAACTTGTTTTGACTGAAGGAATTCATTTTATAGCAAAAATACCAATTTGGCCTTAACTCGCAAAAGTAAGGCTATTCCTGTTTTTCTTTGTCATACAAGGTCATTTAAAGAGGTTTATGCATGGAACCTGCTTAGAATCGATATATATGAAGGACAAAGGAGTTTGAACTTGTTTTGACTGAAGGAATTCATTTTATAGCAAAAATACCAATTTGGCCTTAACTCGCAAAAATAAGGCTATTCCTGTTTTTCTTTCTCATACAAGGACATTTAAAGAGGTTTATGCATGGAATCTACTTAGAAATGATATATATGAAGGACAAATGAGTTTGAACATGTTTTGACTGAAGGAATTGTTGTTTTTAAGCATAAATCCGAATTTCGTCTTAACTCGCAAAAGTAAGGCTATTCCTGTTTTTCTTTCTCATACAAGGTCATTTAAAGAGGTTTATGCATGGAATCTACTTAGAAGGGAAATATATGAAGGACAAATGAGTTTCAACTTGTTTCGACTGAAGGAATTGGTGTTTTAAAGCAAAAATCCGAATTTCGTCTTAACTCGCAAAAGTAAGGCTATTCCTGTTTTTCTTTCTCATACAAGGGACATTTAAAGAGGTTTATGCATGGAATCTACTTAGAAATGATATATATGAAGGACAAATGAGTTTGAACATGTTTTGACTGAAGGAATTGTTGTTTTTAAGCAAAAATCCGAATTTCGTCTTAACTCGCAAAAATAAGGCTATTCCTGTTTTTCATTCTCAAACAAGGTCATTTAAAGAGGTTTTTTCATGGAACCTTCTTAGAATGGATATATATGAAGCACAAAGGAGTTTGAACTTGTTTTGACTGAAGGAATTCATTTTATAGCAAAAATAACAATTTGGCCTTAACTCGCAAAAATAAGATTATTCTTGTGTTTCTTTCTCAAACAAGGTCATTTAAAGAGCTTTATGCATGGAACCTGCGTAGAATGGATATATATGAAGGACAAAGGAGTTTGAACTTGTTTTTGACTGAAGGAATTCATTTTATAGCAAAAATACCAATTTGGCCTTAATTCGCAAAAATAAGGCTATTCCTGTTTTTCTTTCTCATACAAGGACATTTAAAGAGGTTTATGGCATGGAACCTACTTAGAATTGATTCATATGAAGGACAAAGGAGTTTGAACATGTTTTGACTGAAGGAATTGTTGTTTTTAAGCAAAAATCCGAATTTTGTCTTAACTCGCAAAAGTAAGGCTATTCCTGTTTTTCTTTCTCATACAAGGACATTTAAAGAGGTTTATGCATGGAATCTACTTAGAAATGATATATATGAAGGACAAATGAGTTTCAACTTGTTTCGACTGAAGAATTGGTGTTTTTAAGCAAAAATCCGAATTTCTTCTTAACTCGCAAAAGTAAGGTTATTCCTGTTTTTCTTTCTCAAACAAGGTCATTTAAAGAGGTTTTTTTCATGGAACCTTCTTAGAATGGATATATATGAAGGACAAAGGAGTTTGAACTTGTTTTGACTGAAGGAATTCATTTTATAGCAAAAATACCAATTTGGCCTTAACTCGCAAAAATAAGGCTATTCCTGTTTTTCTTTCTCATACAAGGACATTTAAAGAGGTTTATGCATGGAACCTACTTAGAATTGATACATATGAAGGACAAAGGAGTTTGAACATGTTTTGACTGAAGGGAATTGTTGTTTTTAAGCAAAAATCCGAATTTCGTCTTAACTCGCAAAAGTAAGGCTATTCCTGTTTTTCTTTCTTCATACAAGGTCATTTAAAGAGGTTTATGCATGGAATCTACTTAGAAGGGAAATATATAAAGGACAAATGAGTTTCAACTTGTTTCGACTGAAGGAATTGGTGTTTTTAAGCAAAAGTCCGAATTTCTTCTTAACTCGCAAAAGTAAGGTTATTCCTGTTTTTCTTTCTCAAACAAGGTCATTTAAAGAGGTTTTTTCATGGAACCTACTTAGAATGGATATATATGAAGGACAAAGGAATTTGAACTTGTTTTGACTGAAGGAATTCATTTTATAGCAAAAATACCAATTTGGCCTTAACTCGCAAAAGTAAGGCTATTCCTGTTTTTCTTTCTCAAACAAGGTAATTTAAAGAGCTATATGCATAGAACCTGCTTAGAATGGATATATATGAAGGACAAAGGAGTTTGAACTTGTTTTGACTGAAGGAATTCATTTTATAGCAAAAATACCAATTTGGCCTTAACTCGCAAAAGTAAGGCTATTCCTGTTTTTCTTTCTCAAACAAGGTCATTTAAAGAGCTTTATGCATGGAACCTGCTTAGAATGGATATATATATGAAGGACAAAGGAGTTTGAACTTGTTTTGACTGAAGGAATTCATTTTATAGCAAAAATACCAATTTGGCCTTAACTCGCAAAAATAAGATTATTCTTGTGTTTCTTTCTCAAACAAGGTCATTTAAAGAGTTTTATGCATGGAACCTGCGTAGAATGGATATATATGAAGGACAAAGGAGTTTGAACTTGTTTTGACTGAAGGAATTCATTTTATAGCAAAAATACCAATTTGGCCTTAACTCGCAAAATAAGGCTATTCCTGTTTTTCTTTCTCATACAAGGACATTTAAAGAGGTTTATGCATGGAACCTACTTAGAATTGATTCATATGAAGGACAAAGGAGTTTGAACATGTTTTGACTGAAGGAATTGTTGTTTTTAAGCAAAAATCCGAATTTCGTCTTAACTCGCAAAAGTAAGGTTATTCCTGTTTTTCTTTCTCAAACAAGGTCATTTAAAAAGGTTTTTTCATGGAACCTACTTAGAATGGATATATATGAAGGACAAAGGAATTTGAACTTGTTTTGACTGAAGGAATTCATTTTATAGCAAAAATACCAATTTGGCCTTAACTCGCAAAAATAAGGCTATTCCTGTTTTTCTTTCTCAAACAAGGTCATTTAAAGAGCTTTATGCATGTAACCTACTTAGAATGGATATATATGAAGGACAAAGGAGTTTGAACATGTTTTGACTGAAGGAATTGTTGTTTTTAAGCAAAAATCCGAATTTCGTCTTAACTCGCAAAAGTAAGGCTATTCCTGTTTTTCTTTCTCATACAAGGTCATTTAAAGAGGTTTATGCATGGAATCTACTTAGAAGGGAAATATATGAAGGACAAATGAGTTTCAACTTGTTTCGACTGAAGGAATTGGTGTTTTAAAGCAAAAATCCGAATTTCTTCTTAACTCGCAAAAGTAAGGTTATTCCTGTTTTTCTTTCTCAAACAAGGTAATTTAAAGAGGTTTTTTTCATGGAACCTTCTTAGAATGGATATATATGAAATACAAAGGAGTTTGAACTTGTTTTGACTGAAGGAATTCATTTTATAGCAAAAATACCAATTTGGCCTTAACTCGCAAAAATAAGGCTATTCCTGTTTTTCTTTCTCATACAAGGACATTTTAAAGAGGTTTATGCATGGAACCTACTTAGAATGGATATATATGAAGGATTAAAGGAATTTGAACTTGTTTTGACTGAAGGAATTCATTTTATAGCAAAAACACCAATTTGGCCTTAACTCGCAAAAGTAAGGCTATTCCTGTTTTTCTTTCTCAAACAAGGTCATTTAAAGAGCTTTATGCATGGAACCTGCGTAGAATGGATATATATGAAGGACAAAGGAGTTTGAACTTGTTTTGACTGAAGGAATTCATTTTATAGCAAAAATACCAATTTGGCCTTAACTCGCAAAAATAAGGCTATTCCTGTTTTTCTTTCTCATACAAGGTCATTTAAAGAGGTTTATGCATGGAACCTACTTAAAATTGATTCATATGAAGGACAAAGGAGTTTGAACATGTTTTGACTGAAGGAATTGTTGTTTTTAAGCAAAAATCCGAATTTCGTCTTAACTCGCAAAAGTAAGGCTATTCCTGTTTTTCTTTCTCATACAAGGACATTTAAAGAGGTTTATGCATGGAATCTACTTAGAAATGATATATATGAAGGACAAATAAGTTTGAACATGTTTTGACTGAAGGAATTGTTGTTTTTAAGCAAAAATCCGAATTTCGTCTTAACTCGCAAAAGTAAGGTTATTCCTGTTTTTCTTTCTCAAACAAGGTCATTTAAAAAGGTTTTTTCATGGAACCTACTTAGAATGGATATATATGAAGGACAAAGGAATTTGAACTTGTTTTGACTGAAGGAATTCATTTTATAGCAAAAATACCAATTTGGCCTTAACTCGCAAAAGCAAGGCTATTCCTGTTTTTCTTTCTCAAACAAGGTAATTTAAAGAGCTTTATGCATAGAACCTGCTTAGAATGGATATATATGAAGGACAAAGGAGTTTGAACATGTTTTGACTGAAGGAATTGTTGTTTTTAAACAAAAATCCGAATTTCGTCTTAACTCGCAAAAGTAAGGCTATTCCTGTTTTTCTTTCTCATACAAGGACATTTAAAGAGGTTTATGCATGGAATCTACTTAGAAATGATATATATGAAGGACAAATGAGTTTGAACATGTTTTGACTGAAGGAATTGTTGTTTTTAAGCAAAAATCCGAATTTCGTCTTAACTCGCAAAAGTAAGGCTATTCCTGTTTTTCTTTCTCATACAAGGTCATTTAAAGAGGTTTATGCATGGAATCTACTTAGAAGGGAAATATATGAAGGGACAAATGAGTTTCAACTTGTTTCGACTGAAGGAATTGGTGTTTTAAAGCAAAAATCCGAATTTCTTCTTTACTCGCAAAAGTAAGGTTATTCCTGTTTTTCTTTCTCAAACAAGGTAATTTAAAGAGGTTTTTTCATGGAACCTTCTTAGAATGGATATATATGAAATACAAAGGAGTTTGAACTTGTTTTGACTGAAGGAATTCATTTTAAAGCAAAAATACCAATTTGGCCTTAACTCGCAAAAGTAAGGCTATTCCTGTTTTTCTTTGTCATACAAGGTCATTTAAAGAGGTTTATGCATGGAACCTGCTTAGAATCGATATATATGAAGGACAAAGGAGTTTGAACTTGTTTTGACTGAAGGAATTCATTTTTATAGCAAAAATACCAATTTGGCCTTAACTCGCAAAAATAAGGCTATTCCTGTTTTTCTTTCTCATACAAGGACATTTAAAGAGGTTTATGCATGGAATCTACTTAGAAATGATATATATGAAGGACAAATGAGTTTGAACATGTTTTGACTGAAGGAATTGTTGTTTTTAAGCATAAATCCGAATTTCGTCTTAACTCGCAAAAGTAAGGCTATTCCTGTTTTTCTTTCTCATACAAGGTCATTTAAAGAGGTTTATGCATGGAATCTACTTAGAAGGGAAATATATGAAGGACAAATGAGTTTCAACTTGTTTCGACTGAAGGAATTGGTGTTTTAAAGCAAAAATCCGAATTTCGTCTTAACTCGCAAAAGTAAGGCTATTCCTGTTTTTCTTTCTCATACAAGGACATTTAAAGAGGTTTATGCATGGAATCTACTTAGAAATGATATATATGAAGGACAAATGAGTTTGAACATGTTTTGACTGAAGGAATTGTTGTTTTTAAGCAAAAATCGAATTTCGTTTTAACTCGCAAAAGTAAGGCTATTCCTGTTTTTCTTTCTCAAACAAGGTCGTTTAAAGAGCTTTATGCATGGAACCTGCTTAGAATGGATATATATGAAGGACAAAGGAGTTTGAACTTGTTTTGACTGAAGGAATTCATTTTATAGCAAAAATAACAATTTGGCCTTAACTCGCAAAAATAAGATTATTCTTGTGTTTCTTTCTCAAACAAGGTCATTTAAAGAGCTTTATGCATGGAACCTGCGTAGAATGGATATATATGAAGGACAAAGGAGTTTGAACTTGTTTTGACTGAAGGAATTCATTTTATAGCAAAAATACCAATTTGGCCTTAACTCGCAAAAATAAGGCTATTCCTGTTTTTCTTTCTCAAACAAGGTCATTTAAAGAGCTTTATGCATGTAACCTACTTAGAATGGATATATATGAAGGACAAAGGAGTTTGAACTTGTTTTGACTGAAGGAATTCATTTTATAGCAAAAATACCAATTTGGCCTTAACTCGCGAAAGTAAGGCTATTCCTGTTTTTCTTTCTCAAACAAGGTCATTTAAAGAGCTTTATGCATGGAACCTGCGTAGAATGGATATATATGAAGGACAAAGGAGTTTGAACTTGTTTTGACTGAAGGAATTCATTTTATAGCAAAAATACCAATTTGGCCTTAACTCGCAAAAGTAAGGCTATTCCTGTTTTTCTTTCTCAAACAAGGTCATTTAAAGAGCTTTATGCATGGAACCTGCGTAGAATGGATATATATGAAGGACAAAGGAGTTTGAACTTGTTTTGACTGAAGGAATTCATTTTATAGCAAAAATACCAAATTGGCCTTAACTCGCAAAAATAAGGCTATTCCTGTTTTTCTTTCTCAAACAAGGTCATTTAAAGAGCTTTATGCATGTAACCTACTTAGAATGGATATATATGAAGGACAAAGGAGTTTGAACATGTTTTGACTGAAGGAATTGTTGTTTTTAAGCAAAAATCCGAATTTCGTCTTAACTCGCAAAAGTAAGGCTATTCCTGTTTTTCTTTCTCATACAAGGACATTTAAAGAGGTTTATGCATGGAATCTACTTAGAAATGATATATATGAAGGACAAATGAGTTTGAACATGTTTTGACTGAAGGAATTGTTGTTTTTAAGCAAAAATCCGAATTTCGTCTTAACTCGCAAAAGTAAGGCTATTCCTGTTTTTCTTTCTCATACAAGGTCATTTAAAGAGGTTTATGCATGGAATCTACTTAGAAGGGAAATATATGAAGGACAAATGAGTTTCAACTTGTTTCGACTGAAGGAATTGGTGTTTTAAAGCAAAAATCCGAATTTCTTCTTTACTCGCAAAAGTAAGGTTATTCCTGTTTTTCTTTCTCAAACAAGGTAATTTAAAGAGGTTTTTTCATGGAACCTTCTTAGAATGGATATATATGAAATACAAAGGAGTTTGAACTTGTTTTGACTGAAGGAATTCATTTTATAGCAAAAATACCAATTTGGCCTTAACTCGCAAAAGTAAGGCTATTCCTGTTTTTCTTTGTCATACAAGGTCATTTAAAGAGGTTTATGCATGGAACCTGCTTAGAATCGATATATATGAAGGACAAAGGAGTTTAAACTTGTTTTGACTGAAGGAATTCATTTTATAGCAAAAATACCAATTTGGCCTTAACTCGCAAAAGTAAGGATATTCCTGTTTTTCTTTCTCAAACAAGGTCATTTAAAGAGCATTATGCATGGAACCAGCGTAGAATGGATATATATGAAGGACAAAGGAATTTGAACTTGTTTTGACTGAAGGAATTCATTTTATAGCAAAAATACCAATTTGGCCTTAACTCGCAAAAGTAAGGCTATTCCTGTTTTTCTTTCTCAAACAAGGTCATTTAAAGAGGTTTATGCATGGAACCTACTTAGAATTGATTCATATGAAGGACAAAGGAGTTTGAACATGTTTTGACAGAAGGAATTGTTGTTTTTAAGCAAAAATCCGAATTTCGTCTTAACTCGCAAAAGTAAGGCTATTCCTGTTTTTCTTTCTCATACAAGGTCATTTAAAGAGATTTATGCATGGAATCTACTTAGAAGGGAAATATATGAAGGACAAATGAGTTTCAACTTGTTTCGACTGAAGGAATTGGTGTTTTTAAGCAAAAATCCGAATTTCTTCTTAACACGCAAAAGTAAGGTTATTCCTGTTTTTCTTTCTCAAACAAGGTCATTTAAAGAGTTTTTTTCATGGAACCTTCTTAGAATGGATATATATGAAGGACAAAGGAGTTTGAACTTGTTTTGACTGAAGGAATTCATTTTATAGCAAAAATACCAATTTGGCCTTAACTCGCAAAAATAAGGCTATTCCTGTTATTCTTTCTCATACAAGGACATTTAGAGAGGTTTATGCATGGAACCTACTTAGAATGGATATATATGAAGGACAAAGGAGTTTGAACTTGTTTTGACTGAAGGAATTCATTTTATAGCAAAAATACCAATTTGGCCTTAACTCGCGAAAGTAAGGCTATTCCTGTTTTTCTTTCTCAAACAAGGTCATTTAAAGAGCTTTATGCATG
The DNA here is from genome assembly GCF_027942865.1 of Odontesthes bonariensis. Classification (NCBI taxonomy): domain Eukaryota; kingdom Metazoa; phylum Chordata; class Actinopteri; order Atheriniformes; family Atherinopsidae; genus Odontesthes; species Odontesthes bonariensis. The sequence goes on along the minus strand of NW_027457380.1, from coordinate 88,260 downwards.
TAACCTACTTAGAATTGATTCATATGAAGGACAAAGGAGTTTGAACATGTTTTGACTGAAGGAATTGTTGTTTTTAAGCAAAAATCAGAATTTCGTCTTAACTCGCAAAAATAAGGCTATTCCTGTTTTTCATTCTCATACAAGGACATTTAAAGAGGTTTATGCATGGAATCTACTTAGAAATGATATATATGAAGGACAAAGGAATTTGAACTTGTTTTGACTGAAGGAATTCATTTTATAGCAAAAATACCAATTTGGCCTTAACTCGCAAAAGTAAGGCTATTCCTGTTTTTCTTTCTCAAACAAGGTCATTTAAAGAGGTTTATGCATGGAACCTACTTAGAATTGATTCATATGAAGGACAAAGGAGTTTGAACATGTTTTGACTGAAGGAATTGTTGTTTTTAAGCAAAAATCCGAATTTCGTCTTAACTCGCAAAAGTAAGGCTATTCCTGTTTTTCTTTCTCATACAAGGTCATTTAAAGAGGTTTATGCATGGAATCTACTTAGAAGGGAAATATATGAAGGACAAATGAGTTTCAACTTGTTTCGACTGAAGGAATTGGTGTTTTTAAGCAAAAATTCGAATTTCTTCTTAACTCGCAAAAGTAGGGTTATTCCTGTTTTTCTTTCTCAAACAATGTCATTTAAAGAGGTTTTTTCATGGAACCTTCTTAGAATGGATATATATGAAGGACAAAGGAGTTTGAACTTGTTTTGACTGAAGGAATTCATTTTATAGCAAAAATACCAATTTGGCCTTAACTCGCGAAAGTAAGGCTATTCCTGTTTTTCTTTCTCAAACAAGGTCATTTAAAGAGGTTTATGCATGGAATCTACTTAGAAGGGAAATATATGAAGGACAAATGAGTTTGAACATGTTTTGACTGAAGGAATTGTTGTTTTTAAGCAAAAATCCGAATTTCGTCTTAACTCGCAAAAGTAAGGCTATTCCTGTTTTTCTTTCTCATACAAGGTCATTTAAAGAGGTTTATGCATGGAATCTACTTAGAAGGGAAATATATGAAGGACAAATGAGTTTCAACTTGTTTCGACTGAAGGAATTGGTGTTTTTAAGCAAAAATCCGAATTTCTTCTTAACTCGCAAAAGTAAGGTTATTCCTGTTTTTCTTTCTCAAACAAGGTCATTTAAAGAGTTTTTTTCATGGAACCTTCTTAGGATGGATATATATGAAGGACAAAGGAGTTTGAACTTGTTTTGACTGAAGGAATTCATTTTATAGCAAAAATACCAATTTGGCCTTAACTCGCAAAAGTAAGGGTATTCCTGTTTTTCTTTCTCAAACAAGGTCATTTAAAGAGCTTTATGCATGGAACCTGCGTAGAATGGATATATATGAAGGACAAAGGAGTTTGAACTTGTTTTGACTGAAGGAATTCATTTTATAGCAAAAATACCAAATTGGCCTTAACTCGCAAAAATAAGGCTATTCCTGTTTTTCTTTCTCAAACAAGGTCATTTAAAGAGGTTTATGCATGGAACCTACTTAGAATTGATTCATATGAAGGACAAAGGAGTTTGAACATGTTTTGACTGAAGGAATTGTTGTTTTTAAGCAAAAATCCGAATTTCGTCTTAACTCGCAAAAGTAAGGCTATTCCTGTTTTTCTTTCTCATACAAGGTCATTTAAAGAGGTTTATGCATGGAACCTTCTTAGAATGGATATATATGAAGGACAAAGGAGTTTGAACTTGTTTTGACTGAAGGAATTCATTTTATAGCAAAAATACCAATTTGGCCTTAACTCGCAAAAATAAGGCTATTCCTGTTTTTCTTTCTCATACAAGGACATTTAGAGAGGTTTATGCATGGAACCTACTTAGAATGGATATATATGAAGGACAAAGGAATTTGAACTTGTTTTGACTGAAGGAATTCATTTTATAGCAAAAATACCAATTTGGCCTTAACTCGCGAAAGTAAGGCTATTCCTGTTTTTCTTTCTCAAACAAGGTCATTTAAAGAGGTTTATGCATGGAATCTACTTAGAAGGGAAATATATGAAGGACAAATGAGTTTCAACTTGTTTCGACTGAAGGAATTGGTGTTTTTAAGCAAAAATCCGAATTTCTTCTTAACTCGCAAAAGTAAGGTTATTCCTGTTTTTCTTTCTCATACAAGGACATTTAAAGAGGTTTATGCATGGAATCTACTTAGAAATGATATATATGAAGGACAAATGAGTTTGAACATGTTTTGACTGAAGGAATTGTTGTTTTTAAGCAAAAATCCGAATTTCGTCTTAACTCGCAAAAGTAAGGCTATTCCTGTTTTTCTTTCTCATACAAGGACATTTAAAGAGGTTTATGCATGGAATCTACTTAGAAATGATATATATGAAGGACAAATGAGTTTCAACTTGTTTCGACTGAAGGAATTGGTGTTTTTTAGCAAAAATCCGAATTTCTTCTTAACTCGCAAAAGTAAGGTTATTCCTGTTTTTCTTTCTCAAACAAGGTCATTTAAAGAGGTTTTTTCATGGAACCTTCTTAGAATGGATATATATGTAGGACAAAGGAGTTTGAACTTGTTTTGACTGAAGGAATTCATTTTATAGCAAAAATACCAATTTGGCCTTAACTCGCAAAAGTAAGGCTATTCCTGTTTTTCTTTGTCATACAAGGTCATTTAAAGAGGTTTATGCATGGAACCTGCTTAGAATCGATATATATGAAGGACAAAGGAGTTTGAACTTGTTTTGACTGAAGGAATTCATTTTATAGCAAAAATACCAATTTGGCCTTAACTCGCAAAAGTAAGGCTATTCCTGTTTTTCTTTCTCAAACAAGGTCATTTAAAGAGCTTTATGCATGGAACCTACTTAGAATTGATTCATATGAAGGACAAAGGAGTTTGAACATGTTTTGACTGAAGGAATTGTTGTTTTTAAGCAAAAATCCGAATTTCGTCTTAACTCGCAAAAGTAAGGCTATTCCTGTTTTTCTTTCTCATACAAGGACATTTAAAGAGGTTTATGCATGGAACCTACTTAGAATTGATTCATATGAAGGACAAAGGAGTTTGAACATGTTTTGACTGAAGGAATTGTTGTTTTTAAGCAAAAATCCGAATTTCGTCTTAACTCGCAAAAATAAGGCTATTCCTGTTTTTCATTCTCATACAAGGACATTTAAAGAGGTTTATGCATGGAATCTACTTAGAAATGATATATATGAAGGACAAAGGAATTTGAACTTGTTTTGACTGAAGTAATTCATTTTATAGCAAAAATACCAATTTGGCCTTAACTCGCAAAAGTAAGGCTATTCCTGTTTTTCTTTCTCAAACAAGGTCATTTAAAGAGGTTTATGCATGGAACCTACTTAGAATTGATTCATATGAAGGACAAAGGAGTTTGAACATGTTTTGACTGAAGGAATTGGTGTTTTTAAGCAAAAATCCGAATTTCTTCTTAACTCGCAAAAGTAAGGTTATTCCTGTTTTTCTTTCTCAAACAAGGTCATTTAAAGAGGTTTTTTCATGGAACCTTCTTAGAATGGATATATATGAAGGACAAAGGAGTTTGAACTTGTTTTGACTGAAGGAATTCATTTTATAGCAAAAATACCAATTTGGCCTTAACTCGCAAAAATAAGGCTATTCCTGTTTTTCTTTCTCATACAAGGACATTTAAAGAGGTTTATGCATGGAATCTACTTAGAAATGATATATATGAAGGACAAATGAGTTTGAACATGTTTTGACTGAAGGAATTGTTGTTTTTAAGCAAAAATCCGAATTTCGTCTTAACTCGCAAAAGTAAGGCTATTCCTGTTTTTCTTTCTCATACAAGGACATTTAAAGAGGTTTATGCATGGAATCTACTTAGAAATGATATATATGAAGGACAAATGAGTTTGAACTTGTTTCGACTGAAGGAATTGGTGTTTTTAAGCAAAAATCCGAATTTCTTCTTAACTCGCAAAAGTAAGGCTATTCCTGTTTTTCTTTCTCATACAAGGTCATTTAAAGAGGTTTATGCATGGAATCTACTTAGAAGGGAAATATATGAAGGACAAATGAGTTTCAACTTGTTTCGACTGAAGGAATTTGTGTTTTTAAGCAAAAATCCGAATTTCTTCTTAACTCGCAAAAGTAAGGTTATTCCTGTTTTTCTTTCTCAAACAAGGTCATTTAAAGAGGTTTTTTCATGGAACCTTCTTAGAATGGATATATATGAAGGACAAAGGACTTTGAACTTGTTTTGACTGAAGGAATTCATTTTATAGCAAAAATACCAATTTGGCCTTAACTCGCAAAAGTAAGGCTATTCCTGTTTTTCTTTCTCAAACAAGGTCATTTAAAGAGCTTTATGCATGGAACCTGCGTAGAATGGATATATATGAAGGACAAAGGAGTTTGAACTTGTTTTGACTGAAGGAATTCATTTTATAGCAAAAATACCAAATTGGCCTTAACTCGCAAAAATAAGGCTATTCCTGTTTTTCTTTCTCAAACAAGGTCATTTAAAGAGCTTTATGCATGTAACCTACTTAGAATGGATATATATGAAGGACAAAGGAGTTTGAACATGTTTTGACTGAAGGAATTGTTGTTTTTAAGCAAAAATCCGAATTTCGTCTTAACTCGCAAAAGTAAGGCTATTCCTGTTTTTCTTTCTCATACAAGGTCATTTAAAGAGGTTTATGCATGGAATCTACTTAGAAGGGAAATATATGAAGGACAAATGAGTTTCAACTTGTTTCGACTGAAGGAATTGGTGTTTTAAAGCAAAAATCCGAATTTCTTCTTTACTCGCAAAAGTAAGGTTATTCCTGTTTTTCTTTCTCAAACAAGGTAATTTAAAGAGGTTTTTTCATGGAACCTTCTTAGAATGGATATATATGAAATACAAAGGAGTTTGAACTTGTTTTGACTGAAGGAATTCATTTTATAGCAAAAATACCAATTTGGCCTTAACTCGCAAAAGTAAGGCTATTCCTGTTTTTCTTTGTCATACAAGGTCATTTAAAGAGGTTTATGCATGGAACCTGCTTAGAATCGATATATATGAAGGACAAAGGAGTTTGAACTTGTTTTGACTGAAGGAATTCATTTTATAGCAAAAATACCAATTTGGCCTTAACTCGCAAAAGTAAGGCTATTCCTGTTTTTCTTTCTCAAACAAGGTCATTTAAAGAGCTTTATGCATGGAACCTACTTAGAATTGATTCATATGAAGGACAAAGGAGTTTGAACATGTTTTGACTGAAGGAATTGTTGTTTTTAAGCAAAAATCCGAATTTCGTCTTAACTCGCAAAAATAAGGCTATTCCTGTTTTTCATTCTCATACAAGGACATTTAAAGAGGTTTATGCATGGAATCTACTTAGAAATGATATATATGAAGGACAAAGGAATTTGAACTTGTTTTGACTGAAGGAATTCATTTTATAGCAAAAATACCAATTTGGCCTTAACTCGCAAAAGTAAGGCTATTCCTGTTTTTCTTTCTCAAACAAGGTCATTTAAAGAGGTTTATGCATGGAATCTACTTAGAAGGGAAATATATGAAGGACAAATGAGTTTCAACTTGTTTCGACTGAAGGAATTGGTGTTTTTAAGCAAAAATCCGAATTTCGTCTTAACTCGCAAAAGTAAGGCTATTCCTGTTTTTCTTTCTCATACAAGATCATTTAAAGAGGTTTATGCATGGAACCTGCTTAGAATCGATATATATGAAGGACAAAGGAGTTTGAACTTGTTTTGACTGAAGGAATTCATTTTATAGCAAAAATACCAATTTGGCCTTAACTCGCAAAAATAAGGCTATTCCTGTTTTTCTTTCTCATACAAGGACATTTAGAGAGGTTTATGCATGGAACCTACTTAGAATGGATATATATGAAGGACAAAGGAATTTGAACTTGTTTTGACTGAAGGAATTCATTTTATAGCAAAAATACCAATTTGGCCTTAACTCGCGAAAGTAAGGCTATTCCTGTTTTTCTTTCTCAAACAAGGTCATTTAAAGAGCTTTATGCATGGAACCTGCGTAGAATGGATATATATGAAGGACAAAGGAGTTTGAACTTGTTTTGACTGAAGGAATTCATTTTATAGCAAAAATACCAATTTGGCCTTAACTCGCGAAAGTAAGGCTATTCCTGTTTTTCTTTCTCAAACAAGATCATTTAAAGAGCTTTATGCATGGAACCTGCGTAGAATGGATATATATGAAGGACAAAGGAGTTTGAACATGTTTTGACTGAAGGAATTGTTGTTTTTAAGCAACAATCCGAATTTCGTCTTAACTCGCAAAAGTAAGGCTATTCCTGTTTTTCTTTCTCATACAAGGTCATTTAAAGAGGTTTATGCATGGAATCTACTTAGAAGGGAAATATATGAAGGACAAATGAGTTTCAACTTGTTTCGACTGAAGGAATTGGTGTTTTTAAGCAAAAATCCGAATTTCGTCTTAACTCGCAAAAGTAAGGCTATTCCTGTTTTTCTTTCTCATACAAGGACATTTAAAGAGGTTTATGCATGGAATCTACTTAGAAATGATATATATGAAGGACAAATGAGTTTCAACTTGTTTCGACTGAAGGAATTGGTGTTTTTAAGCAAAAATCCGAATTTCTTCTTAACTCGCAAAAGTAAGGTTATTCCTGTTTTTCTTTCTCAAACAAGGTCATTTAAAGAGGTTTTTTCATGGAACCTTCTTAGAATGGATATATATGAAGGACAAAGGAGTTTGAACTTGTTTTGACTGAAGGAATTCATTTTATAGCAAAAATACCAATTTGGCCTTAACTCGCAAAAATAAGGCTATTCCTGTTTTTCTTTCTCATACAAGGACATTTAAAGAGGTTTATGCATGGAACCTACTTAGAATGGATATATATGAAGGACAAAGGAATTTGAACTTGTTTTGACTGAAGGAATTCATTTTATAGCAAAAATACCAATTTGGCCTTAACTCGCAAAAGTAAGGATATTCCTGTTTTTCTTTCTCAAACAAGGTCATTTAAAGAGCTTTATGCATGGAACCAGCGTAGAATGGATATATATGAAGGACAAAGGAATTTGAACTTGTTTTGACTGAAGGAATTCATTTTATAGCAAAAATACCAATTTGGCCTTAACTCGCAAAAGTAAGGCTATTCCTGTTTTTCTTTCTCAAACAAGGTCATTTAAAGAGGTTTATGCATGGAACCTACTTAGAATTGATTCATATGAAGGACAAAGGAGTTTGAACATGTTTTGACTGAAGGAATTGTTGTTTTTAAGCAAAAATCCGAATTTCGTCTTAACTCGCAAAAGTAAGGCTATTCCTGTTTTTCTTTCTCATACAAGGTCATTTAAAGAGGTTTATGCATGGAATCTACTTAGAAGGGAAATATATGAAGGACAAATGAGTTTCAACTTGTTTCGACTGAAGGAATTGGTGTTTTTAAGCAAAAATCCGAATTTCTTCTTAACTCGCAAAAGTAAGGCTATTCCTGTTTTTCTTTCTCAAACAAGGTCATTTAAAGAGGTTTTTTCATGGAACCTTCTTAGAATGGATATATATGAAGGACAAAGGAGTTTGAACTTGTTTTGACTGAAGGAATTCATTTTATAGCAAAAATACCAATTTGGCCTTAACTCGCAAAAATAAGGCTATTCCTGTTTTTCTTTCTCATACAAGGACATTTAGAGAGGTTTATGCATGGAACCTACTTAGAATGGATATATATGAAGGACAAAGGAGTTTGAACTTGTTTTGACTGAAGGACTTCATTTTATAGCAAAAATACCAATTTGGCCTTAACTCGCGAAAGTAAGGCTATTCCTGTTTTTCTTTCTCAAACAAGGTCATTTAAAGAGCTTTATGCATGGAACCTGCGTAGAATGGATATATATGAAGGACAAAGGAGTTTGAACTTGTTTTGACTGAAGGAATTGTTGTTTTTAAGCAAAAATCCGAATTTCGTCTTAACTCGCAAAAGTAAGGCTATTCCTGTTTTTCTTTCTCATACAAGGTCATTTAAAGAGGTTTATGCATGGAATCTACTTAGAAATGATATATATGAAGGACAAATGAGTTTGAACATGTTTTGACTGAAGGAATTGTTGTTTTTAAGCAAAAATCCGAATTTCGTCTTAACTCGCAAAAGTAAGGCTTTCCTGTTTTTCTTTCTCATACAAGGACATTTAAAGAGGTTTATGCATGGAATCTACTTAGAAATGATATATATGAAGGACAAATGAGTTTCAACTTGTTTCGACTGAAGGAATTGGTGTTTTTAAGCAAAAATCCGAATTTCTTCTTAACTCGCAAAAGTAAGGTTATTCCTGTTTTTCTTTCTCATACAAGGACATTTAAAGAGGTTTATGCATGGAATCTACTTAGAAATGATATATATGAAGGACAAATGAGTTTCAACTTGTTTCGACTGAAGGAATTGGTGTTTTTAAGCAAAAATCCGAATTTCTTCTTAACTCGCAAAAGTAAGGTTATTCCTGTTTTTCTTTCTCAAACAAGGTCATTTAAAGAGGTTTTTTCATGGAACCTTCTTAGAATGGATATATATGAAGGACAAAGGAGTTTGAACTTGTTTTGACTGAAGGAATTCATTTTATAGCAAAAATACCAATTTGGCCTTAACTCGCGAAAGTAAGGCTATTCCTGTTTTTCTTTCTCAAACAAGGTCATTTAAAGAGCTTTATGCATGGAACCTGCGTAGAATGGATATATATGAAGGACAAAGGAGTTTGAACTTGTTTTGACTGAAGGAATTGTTGTTTTTAAGCAAAAATCCGAATTTCGTCTTAACTCGCAAAAGTAAGGCTATTCCTGTTTTTCTTTCTCATACAAGGTCATTTAAAGAGGTTTATGCATGGAATCTACTTAGAAATGATATATATGAAGGACAAATGAGTTTGAACATGTTTTGACTGAAGGAATTGTTGTTTTTAAGCAAAAATCCGAATTTCGTCTTAACTCGCAAAAGTAAGGCTTTCCTGTTTTTCTTTCTCATACAAGGACATTTAAAGAGGTCTATGCATGGAATCTACTTAGAAATGATATATATGAAGGACAAATGAGTTTCAACTTGTTTCGACTGAAGGAATTGGTGTTTTTAAGCAAAAATCCGAATTTCTTCTTAACTCGCAAAAGTAAGGTTATTCCTGTTTTTCTTTCTCATACAAGGACATTTAAAGAGGTTTATGCATGGAATCTACTTAGAAATGATATATATGAAGGACAAATGAGTTTCAACTTGTTTCGACTGAAGGAATTGGTGTTTTTAAGCAAAAATCCGAATTTCTTCTTAACTCGCAAAAGTAAGGTTATTCCTGTTTTTCTTTCTCAAACAAGGTCATTTAAAGAGGTTTTTTCATGGAACCTTCTAAGAATGGATATATATGAAGGACAAAGGAGTTTGAACTTGTTTTGACTGAAGGAATTCATTTTATAGCAAAAATACCAATTTGGCCTTAACTCGCAAAATTAAGGCTATTCCTGTTTTTCTTTCTCATACAAGGACATTTAAAGAGGTTTATGCATGGAACCTACTTAGAATGGATATATATGAAGGACAAAGGAATTTGAACTTGTTTTGACTGAAGGAATTCATTTTATAGCAAAAATACCAATTTGGCCTTAACTCGCGAAATTAAGGCTATTCCTGTTTTTCTTTCTCAAACAAGGTCATTTAAAGAGCTTTATGCATGGAACCTGCGTAGAATGGATATATATGAAGGACAAAGGAGTTTGAACTTGTTTTGACTGAAGGAATTCATTTTATAGCAAAAATACCAATTTGGCCTTAACTCGCAAAAATAAGGCTATTCCTGTTTTTCTTTCTCATACAAGGACATTTAAAGAGGTTTATGCATGGAACCTACTTAGAATTGATTCATATGAAGGACAAAGGAGTTTGAACATGTTTTGACTGAAGGAATTGTTGTTTTTAAGCAAAAATCCGAATTTCGTCTTAACTCGCAAAAGTAAGGCTATTCCTGTTTTTCTTTCTCATACAAGGACATTTAAAGAGGTTTATGCATGGAACCTACTTAGAATTGATTCATATGAAGGACAAAGGAGTTTGAACATGTTTTGACTGAAGGGATTGTTGTTTTTAAGCAAAAATCCGAATTTCGTCTTAACTCGCAAAAATAAGGCTATTCCTGTTTTTCATTCTCATACAAGGACATTTAAAGAGGTTTATGCATGGAATCTACTTAGAAATGATATATATGAAGGACAAAGGAATTTGAACTTGTTTTGACTGAAGGAATTCATTTTATAGCAAAAATACCAATTTGGCCTTAACTCGCAAAAGTAAGGCTATTCCTGTTTTTCTTTCTCAAACAAGGTCATTTAAAGAGGTTTATGCATGGAACCTACTTAGAAGGGAAATATATGAAGGACAAATGAGTTTCAACTTGTTTCGACTGAAGGAATTGGTGTTTTTAAGCAAAAATCCGAATTTCTTCTTAACTCGCAAAAGTAAGGTTATTCCTGTTTTTCTTTCTCAAACAAGGTCATTTAAAGAGGTTTTTTCATGGAACCTTCTTAGAATGGATATATATGAAGGACAAAGGAGTTTGAACTTGTTTTGACTGAAGGAATTCATTTTATAGCAAAAATACCAATTTGGCCTTAACTCGCAAAAATAAGGCTATTCCTGTTTTTCTTTCTCATACAAGGACATTTAGAGAGGTTTATGCATGGAACCTACTTAGAATGGATATATATGAAGGACAAAGGAATTTGAACTTGTTTTGACTGAAGGAATTCATTTTATAGCAAAAATACCAATTTGGCCTTAACTCGCGAAAGTAAGGCTATTCCTGTTTTTCTTTCTCAAACAAGGTCATTTAAAGAGCTTTATGCATGGAACCTGCGTAGAATGGATATATATGAAGGACAAAGGAGTTTGAACATGTTTTGACTGAAGGAATTGTTGTTTTTAAGCAAAAATCCGAATTTCGTCTTAACTCGCAAAAGTAAGGCTATTCCTGTTTTTCTTTCTCGTACAAGGTCATTTAAAGAGGTTTATGCATGGAATCTACTTAGAAGGGAAATATATGAAGGACAAATGAGTTTCAACGTGTTTCGACTGAAGGAATTGGTGTTTTTAAGCAAAAATCCGAATTTCTTCTTAACTCGCAAAAGTAAGGTTATTCCTGTTTTTCTTTCTCATACAAGGACATTTAAAGAGATTTATGCATGGAATCTACTTAGAATTGATATATATGAAGGACAAATGAGTTTGAAAATGTTTTGACTGAAGGAATTGTTATTTTTAAGCAAAAATCCGAATTTCGTCTTAACTCGCAAAAGTAAGGCTATTCCTGTTTTTCTTTCTCATACAAGGACATTTAAAGAGGTTTATGCATGGAATCTACTTAGAAATGATATATATGAAGGACAAATGAGTTTCAACTTGTTTCGACTGAAGGAATTGGTGTTTTTAAGCAAAAATCCGAATTTCTTCTTAACTCGCAAAAGTAAGGTTATTCCTGTTTTTCTTTCTCAAACAAGGTCATTTAAAGAGGTTTTTTCATGGAACCTTCTTAGAATGGATATATATGAAGGACAAAGGAGTTTGAACTTGTTTTGACTGAAGGAATTCATTTTATAGCAAAAATACCAATTTGGCCTTAACTCGCAAAAATAAGGCTATTCCTGTTTTTCTTTCTCATACAAGGACATTTAAAGAGGTTTATGCATGGAACCTACTTAGAATGGATATATATGAAGGACAAAGGAGTTTGAACTTGTTTTGACTGAAGGAATTCATTTTATAGCAAAAATACCAATTTGGCCTTAACTCGCAAAAGTAAGGCTATTCCTGTTTTTCTTTCTCAAACAAGGTCATTTAAAGAGCTTTATGCATGGAACCTGCGTAGAATGGATATATATGAAGGACAAAGGAGTTTGAACTTGTTTTGACTGAAGGAATTCATTTTATAGCAAAAATACCAATTTGGCCTTAACTCGCAAAAATAAGGCTATTCCTGTTTTTCTTTCTCATACAAGGACATTTAAAGAGTTTTATGCATGGAACCTACTTAGAATTGATTCATATGAAGGACAAAGGAGTTTGAACATGTTTTGACTGAAGGAATTGTTGTTTTTAAGCAAAAATCCGAATTTCGTCTTAACTCGCAAAAGTAAGGCTATTCCTGTTTTTCTTTCTCATACAAGGACATTTAAAGAGGTTTATGCATGGAATCTACTTAGAAATGATATATATGAAGGACAAATGAGTTTCAACTTGTTTCGACTGAAGGAATTGGTGTTTTTAAGCAAAAATCCGAATTTCTTCTTAACTCGCAAAAGTAAGGTTATTCCTGTTTTTCTTTCTCAAACAAGGTCATTTAAAGAGGTTTTTTCATGGAACCTTCTAAGAATGGATATATATGAAGGACAAAGGAGTTTGAACTTGTTTTGACTGAAGGAATTCATTTTATAGCAAAAATACCAATTTGGCCTTAACTCGCAAAAGTAAGGCTATTCCTGTTTTTCTTTCTCAAACAAGGTCATTTAAAGAGGTTTATGCATGGAACCTACTTAGAAGGGAAATATATGAAGGACAAATGAGTTTCAACTTGTTTCGACTGAAGGAATTGGTGTTTTTAAGCAAAAATCCGAATTTCTTCTTAACTCGCAAAAGTAAGGTTATTCCTGTTTTTCTTTCTCAAACAAGGTCATTTAAAGAGGTTTTTTCATGGAACCTTCTTAGAATGGATATATATGAAGGACAAAGGAGTTTGAACTTGTTTTGACTGAAGGAATTCATTTTATAGCAAAAATACCAATTTGGCCTTAACTCGCAAAAATAAGGCTATTCCTGTTTTTCTTTCTCATACAAGGACATTTAGAGAGGTTTATGCATGGAACCTACTTAGAATGGATATATATGAAGGACAAAGGAATTTGAACTTGTTTTGACTGAAGGAATTCATTTTATAGCAAAAATACCAATTTGGCCTTAACTCGCGAAAGTAAGGCTATTCCTGTTTTTCTTTCTCAAACAAGGTCATTTAAAGAGCTTTATGCATGGAACCTGCGTAGAATGGATATATATGAAGGACAAAGGAGTTTGAACATGTTTTGACTGAAGGAATTGTTGTTTTTAAGCAAAAATCCGAATTTCGTCTTAACTCGCAAAAGTAAGGCTATTCCTGTTTTTCTTTCTCGTACAAGGTCATTTAAAGAGGTTTATGCATGGAATCTACTTAGAAGGGAAATATATGAAGGACAAATGAGTTTCAACGTGTTTCGACTGAAGGAATTGGTGTTTTTAAGCAAAAATCCGAATTTCTTCTTAACTCGCAAAAGTAAGGTTATTCCTGTTTTTCTTTCTCATACAAGGACATTTAAAGAGATTTATGCATGGAATCTACTTAGAATTGATATATATGAAGGACAAATGAGTTTGAAAATGTTTTGACTGAAGGAATTGTTATTTTTAAGCAAAAATCCGAATTTCGTCTTAACTCGCAAAAGTAAGGCTATTCCTGTTTTTCTTTCTCATACAAGGACATTTAAAGAGGTTTATGCATGGAATCTACTTAGAAATGATATATATGAAGGACAAATGAGTTTCAACTTGTTTCGACTGAAGGAATTGGTGTTTTTAAGCAAAAATCCGAATTTCTTCTTAACTCGCAAAAGTAAGGTTATTCCTGTTTTTCTTTCTCAAACAAGGTCATTTAAAGAGGTTTTTTCATGGAACCTTCTTAGAATGGATATATATGAAGGACAAAGGAGTTTGAACTTGTTTTGACTGAAGGAATTCATTTTATAGCAAAAATACCAATTTGGCCTTAACTCGCAAAAATAAGGCTATTCCTGTTTTTCTTTCTCATACAAGGACATTTAAAGAGGTTTATGCATGGAACCTACTTAGAATGGATATATATGAAGGACAAAGGAGTTTGAACTTGTTTTGACTGAAGGAATTCATTTTATAGCAAAAATACCAATTTGGCCTTAACTCGCAAAAGTAAGGCTATTCCTGTTTTTCTTTCTCAAACAAGGTCATTTAAAGAGCTTTATGCATGGAACCTGCGTAGAATGGATATATATGAAGGACAAAGGAGTTTGAACTTGTTTTGACTGAAGGAATTCATTTTATAGCAAAAATACCAATTTGGCCTTAACTCGCAAAAATAAGGCTATTCCTGTTTTTCTTTCTCATACAAGGACATTTAAAGAGTTTTATGCATGGAACCTACTTAGAATTGATTCATATGAAGGACAAAGGAGTTTGAACATGTTTTGACTGAAGGAATTGTTGTTTTTAAGCAAAAATCCGAATTTCGTCTTAACTCGCAAAAGTAAGGCTATTCCTGTTTTTCTTTCTCATACAAGGACATTTAAAGAGGTTTATGCATGGAATCTACTTAGAAATGATATATATGAAGGACAAATGAGTTTCAACTTGTTTCGACTGAAGGAATTGGTGTTTTTAAGCAAAAATCCGAATTTCTTCTTAACTCGCAAAAGTAAGGTTATTCCTGTTTTTCTTTCTCAAACAAGGTCATTTAAAGAGGTTTTTTCATGGAACCTTCTAAGAATGGATATATATGAAGGACAAAGGAGTTTGAACTTGTTTTGACTGAAGGAATTCATTTTATAGCAAAAATACCAATTTGGCCTTAACTCGCAAAATTAAGGCTATTCCTGTTTTTCTTTCTCATACAAGGACATTTAAAGAGGTTTATGCATGGAACCTACTTAGAATGGATATATATGAAGGACAAAGGAATTTGAACTTGTTTTGACTGAAGGAATTCATTTTATAGCAAAAATACCAATTTGGCCTTAACTCGCGAAAGTAAGGCTATTCCTGTTTTTCTTTCTCAAACAAGGTCATTTAAAGAGCTTTATGCATGGAACCTGCGTAGAATGGATATATATGAAGGACAAAGGAGTTTGAACTTGTTTTGACTGAAGGAATTCATTTTATAGCAAAAATACCAATTTGGCCTTAACTCGCAAAAATAAGGCTATTCCTGTTTTTCTTTCTCATACAAGGACATTTAAAGAGTTTTATGCATGGAACCTACTTAGAATTGATTCATATGAAGGACAAAGGAGTTTGAACATGTTTTGACTGAAGGAATTGTTGTTTTTAAGCAAAAATCTGAATTTCGTCTTAACTCGCAAAAGTAAGGCTATTCCTGTTTTTCTTTCTCATACAAGGACATTTAAAGAGGTTTATGCATGGAACCTACTTAGAATTGATTCATATGAAGGACAAAGGAGTTTGAACATGTTTTGACTGAAGGAATTGTTGTTTTTAAGCAAAAATCCGAATTTCGTCTTAACTCGCAAAAGTAAGGCTATTCCTGTTTTTCTTTCTCAAACAAGGTCATTTAAAGAGGTTTATGCATGGAATCTACTTAGAAGGGAAATATATGAAGGACAAATGAGTTTCAACTTGTTTCGACTGAAGGAATTGGTGTTTTTAAGCAAAAATCCGAATTTCTTCTTAACTCGCAAAAGTAAGGTTATTCCTGTTTTTCTTTCTCAAACAAGGTCATTTAAAGAGGTTTTTTCATGGAACCTTCTTAGAATGGATATATATGAAGGACAAAGGAGTTTGAACTTGTTTTGACTGAAGGAATTCATTTTATAGCAAAAATACCAATTTGGCCTTAACTCGCGAAAGTAAGGCTATTCCTTTTTTTCTTTCTCAAACAAGGTCATTTAAAGAGCTTTATGCATGGAACCTGCGTAGAATGGATATATATGAAGGACAAAGGAATTTGAACTTGTTTTGACTGAAGGAATTCATTTTATAGCAAAAATACCAATTTGGCCTTAACTCGCAAAAGTAAGGCTATTCCTGTTTTTCTTTCTCAAACAAGGTCATTTAAAGAGGTTTATGCATGGAACCTACTTAGAATTGATTCATATGAAGGACAAAGGAGTTTGAACATGTTTTGACTGAAGGAATTGTTGTTTTTAAGCAAAAATCCGAATTTCGTCTTAACTCGCAAAAGTAAGGCTATTCCTGTTTTTCTTTCTCATACAAGGTCATTTAAAGAGGTTTATGCATGGAATCTACTTAGAAGGGAAATATATGAAGGACAAATGAGTTTCAACTTGTTTCGACTGAAGGAATTGGTGTTTTTAAGCAAAAATCCGAATTTCTTCTTAACTCGCAAAAGTAAGGCTATTCCTGTTTTTCTTTCTCAAACAAGGTCATTTAAAGAGGTTTTTTCATGGAACCTTCTTAGAATGGATATATATGAAGGACAAAGGAGTTTGAACTTGTTTTGACTGAAGGACTTCATTTTATAGCAAAAATACCAATTTGGCCTTAACTCGCGAAAGTAAGGCTATTCCTGTTTTTCTTTCTCAAACAAGGTCATTTAAAGAGCTTTATGCATGGAACCTGCGTAGAATGGATATATATGAAGGACAAAGGAGTTTGAACTTGTTTTGACTGAAGGAATTGTTGTTTTTAAGCAAAAATCCGAATTTCGTCTTAACTCGCAAAAGTAAGGCTATTCCTGTTTTTCTTTCTCATACAAGGTCATTTAAAGAGGTTTATGCATGGAATCTACTTAGAAATGATATATATGAAGGACAAATGAGTTTGAACATGTTTTGACTGAAGGAATTGTTGTTTTTAAGCAAAAATCCGAATTTCGTCTTAACTCGCAAAAGTAAGGCTTTCCTGTTTTTCTTTCTCATACAAGGACATTTAAAGAGGTCTATGCATGGAATCTACTTAGAAATGATATATATGAAGGACAAATGAGTTTCAACTTGTTTCGACTGAAGGAATTGGTGTTTTTAAGCAAAAATCCGAATTTCTTCTTAACTCGCAAAAGTAAGGTTATTCCTGTTTTTCTTTCTCATACAAGGACATTTAAAGAGGTTTATGCATGGAATCTACTTAGAAATGATATATATGAAGGACAAATGAGTTTCAACTTGTTTCGACTGAAGGAATTGGTGTTTTTAAGCAAAAATCCGAATTTCTTCTTAACTCGCAAAAGTAAGGTTATTCCTGTTTTTCTTTCTCAAACAAGGTCATTTAAAGAGGTTTTTTCATGGAACCTTCTTAGAATGGATATATATGAAGGACAAAGGAGTTTGAACTTGTTTTGACTGAAGGAATTCATTTTATAGCAAAAATACCAATTTGGCCTTAACTCGCAAAAATAAGGCTATTCCTGTTTTTCTTTCTCATACAAGGACATTTAAAGAGGTTTATGCATGGAACCTACTTAGAATGGATATATATGAAGGACAAAGGAATTTGAACTTGTTTTGACTGAAGGAATTCATTTTATAGCAAAAATACCAATTTGGCCTTAACTCGCAAAAGTAAGGATATTCCTGTTTTTCTTTCTCAAACAAGGTCATTTAAAGAGCTTTATGCATGGAACCAGCGTAGAATGGATATATATGAAGGACAAAGGAATTTGAACTTGTTTTGACTGAAGGAATTCATTTTATAGCAAAAATACCAAATTGGCCTTAACTCGCAAAAATAAGGCTATTCCTGTTTTTCTTTCTCATACAAGGACATTTAGAGAGGTTTATGCATGGAACCTACTTAGAATGGATATATATGAAGGACAAAGGAGTTTGAACTTGTTTTGACTGAAGGAATTCATTTTATAGCAAAAATACCAATTTGGCCTTAACTCGCGAAAGTAAGGCTATTCCTGTTTTTCTTTCTCAAACAAGGTCATTTAAAGAGCTTTATGCATGGAACCTGCGTAGAATGGATATATATGAAGGACAAAGGAGTTTGAACTTGTTTTGACTGAAGGAATTGTTGTTTTTAAGCAAAAATCCGAATTTCGTCTTAACTCGCAAAAGTAAGGCTATTCCTGTTTTTCTTTCTCATACAAGGTCATTTAAAGAGGTTTATGCATGGAATCTACTTAGAAATGATATATATGAAGGACAAATGAGTTTGAACATGTTTTGACTGAAGGAATTGTTGTTTTTAAGCAAAAATCCGAATTTCGTCTTAACTCGCAAAAGTAAGGCTTTCCTGTTTTTCTTTCTCATACAAGGACATTTAAAGAGGTCTATGCATGGAATCTACTTAGAAATGATATATATGAAGGACAAATGAGTTTCAACTTGTTTCGACTGAAGGAATTGGTGTTTTTAAGCAAAAATCCGAATTTCTTCTTAACTCGCAAAAGTAAGGTTATTCCTGTTTTTCTTTCTCATACAAGGACATTTAAAGAGGTTTATGCATGGAATCTACTTAGAAATGATATATATGAAGGACAAATGAGTTTCAACTTGTTTCGACTGAAGGAATTGGTGTTTTTAAGCAAAAATCCGAATTTCTTCTTAACTCGCAAAAGTAAGGTTATTCCTGTTTTTCTTTCTCAAACAAGGTCATTTAAAGAGGTTTTTTCATGGAACCTTCTAAGAATGGATATATATGAAGGACAAAGGAGTTTGAACTTGTTTTGACTGAAGGAATTCATTTTATAGCAAAAATACCAATTTGGCCTTAACTCGCAAAATTAAGGCTATTCCTGTTTTTCTTTCTCATACAAGGACATTTAAAGAGGTTTATGCATGGAACCTACTTAGAATGGATATATATGAAGGACAAAGGAATTTGAACTTGTTTTGACTGAAGGAATTCATTTTATAGCAAAAATACCAATTTGGCCTTAACTCGCGAAATTAAGGCTATTCCTGTTTTTCTTTCTCAAACAAGGTCATTTAAAGAGCTTTATGCATGGAACCTGCGTAGAATGGATATATATGAAGGACAAAGGAGTTTGAACTTGTTTTGACTGAAGGAATTCATTTTATAGCAAAAATACCAATTTGGCCTTAACTCGCAAAAATAAGGCTATTCCTGTTTTTCTTTCTCATACAAGGACATTTAAAGAGGTTTATGCATGGAACCTACTTAGAATTGATTCATATGAAGGACAAAGGAGTTTGAACATGTTTTGACTGAAGGAATTGTTGTTTTTAAGCAAAAATCCGAATTTCGTCTTAACTCGCAAAAGTAAGGCTATTCCTGTTTTTCTTTCTCATACAAGGACATTTAAAGAGGTTTATGCATGGAACCTACTTAGAATTGATTCATATGAAGGACAAAGGAGTTTGAACATGTTTTGACTGAAGGGATTGTTGTTTTTAAGCAAAAATCCGAATTTCGTCTTAACTCGCAAAAATAAGGCTATTCCTGTTTTTCATTCTCATACAAGGACATTTAAAGAGGTTTATGCATGGAATCTACTTAGAAATGATATATATGAAGGACAAAGGAATTTGAACTTGTTTTGACTGAAGGAATTCATTTTATAGCAAAAATACCAATTTGGCCTTAACTCGCAAAAGTAAGGCTATTCCTGTTTTTCTTTCTCAAACAAGGTCATTTAAAGAGGTTTATGCATGGAACCTACTTAGAAGGGAAATATATGAAGGACAAATGAGTTTCAACTTGTTTCGACTGAAGGAATTGGTGTTTTTAAGCAAAAATCCGAATTTCTTCTTAACTCGCAAAAGTAAGGTTATTCCTGTTTTTCTTTCTCAAACAAGGTCATTTAAAGAGGTTTTTTCATGGAACCTTCTTAGAATGGATATATATGAAGGACAAAGGAGTTTGAACTTGTTTTGACTGAAGGAATTCATTTTATAGCAAAAATACCAATTTGGCCTTAACTCGCAAAAATAAGGCTATTCCTGTTTTTCTTTCTCATACAAGGACATTTAGAGAGGTTTATGCATGGAACCTACTTAGAATGGATATATATGAAGGACAAAGGAATTTGAACTTGTTTTGACTGAAGGAATTCATTTTATAGCAAAAATACCAATTTGGCCTTAACTCGCGAAAGTAAGGCTATTCCTGTTTTTCTTTCTCAAACAAGGTCATTTAAAGAGCTTTATGCATGGAACCTGCGTAGAATGGATATATATGAAGGACAAAGGAGTTTGAACATGTTTTGACTGAAGGAATTGTTGTTTTTAAGCAAAAATCCGAATTTCGTCTTAACTCGCAAAAGTAAGGCTATTCCTGTTTTTCTTTCTCGTACAAGGTCATTTAAAGAGGTTTATGCATGGAATCTACTTAGAAGGGAAATATATGAAGGACAAATGAGTTTCAACGTGTTTCGACTGAAGGAATTGGTGTTTTTAAGCAAAAATCCGAATTTCTTCTTAACTCGCAAAAGTAAGGTTATTCCTGTTTTTCTTTCTCATACAAGGACATTTAAAGAGATTTATGCATGGAATCTACTTAGAATTGATATATATGAAGGACAAATGAGTTTGAAAATGTTTTGACTGAAGGAATTGTTATTTTTAAGCAAAAATCCGAATTTCGTCTTAACTCGCAAAAGTAAGGCTATTCCTGTTTTTCTTTCTCATACAAGGACATTTAAAGAGGTTTATGCATGGAATCTACTTAGAAATGATATATATGAAGGACAAATGAGTTTCAACTTGTTTCGACTGAAGGAATTGGTGTTTTTAAGCAAAAATCCGAATTTCTTCTTAACTCGCAAAAGTAAGGTTATTCCTGTTTTTCTTTCTCAAACAAGGTCATTTAAAGAGGTTTTTTCATGGAACCTTCTTAGAATGGATATATATGAAGGACAAAGGAGTTTGAACTTGTTTTGACTGAAGGAATTCATTTTATAGCAAAAATACCAATTTGGCCTTAACTCGCAAAAGTAAGGCTATTCCTGTTTTTCTTTCTCAAACAAGGTCATTTAAAGAGCTTTATGCATGGAACCTGCGTAGAATGGATATATATGAAGGACAAAGGAGTTTGAACTTGTTTTGACTGAAGGAATTCATTTTATAGCAAAAATACCAATTTGGCCTTAACTCGCAAAAATAAGGCTATTCCTGTTTTTCTTTCTCATACAAGGACATTTAAAGAGTTTTATGCATGGAACCTACTTAGAATTGATTCATATGAAGGACAAAGGAGTTTGAACATGTTTTGACTGAAGGAATTGTTGTTTTTAAGCAAAAATCCGAATTTCGTCTTAACTCGCAAAAGTAAGGCTATTCCTGTTTTTCTTTCTCATACAAGGACATTTAAAGAGGTTTATGCATGGAATCTACTTAGAAATGATATATATGAAGGACAAATGAGTTTCAACTTGTTTCGACTGAAGGAATTGGTGTTTTTAAGCAAAAATCCGAATTTCTTCTTAACTCGCAAAAGTAAGGTTATTCCTGTTTTTCTTTCTCAAACAAGGTCATTTAAAGAGGTTTTTTCATGGAACCTTCTAAGAATGGATATATATGAAGGACAAAGGAGTTTGAACTTGTTTTGACTGAAGGAATTCATTTTATAGCAAAAATACCAATTTGGCCTTAACTCGCAAAATTAAGGCTATTCCTGTTTTTCTTTCTCATACAAGGACATTTAAAGAGGTTTATGCATGGAACCTACTTAGAATGGATATATATGAAGGACAAAGGAATTTGAACTTGTTTTGACTGAAGGAATTCATTTTATAGCAAAAATACCAATTTGGCCTTAACTCGCGAAAGTAAGGCTATTCCTGTTTTTCTTTCTCAAACAAGGTCATTTAAAGAGCTTTATGCATGGAACCTGCGTAGAATGGATATATATGAAGGACAAAGGAGTTTGAACTTGTTTTGACTGAAGGAATTCATTTTATAGCAAAAATACCAATTTGGCCTTAACTCGCAAAAATAAGGCTATTCCTGTTTTTCTTTCTCATACAAGGACATTTAAAGAGTTTTATGCATGGAACCTACTTAGAATTGATTCATATGAAGGACAAAGGAGTTTGAACATGTTTTGACTGAAGGAATTGTTGTTTTTAAGCAAAAATCTGAATTTCGTCTTAACTCGCAAAAGTAAGGCTATTCCTGTTTTTCTTTCTCATACAAGGACATTTAAAGAGGTTTATGCATGGAACCTACTTAGAATTGATTCATATGAAGGACAAAGGAGTTTGAACATGTTTTGACTGAAGGAATTGTTGTTTTTAAGCAAAAATCCGAATTTCGTCTTAACTCGCAAAAGTAAGGCTATTCCTGTTTTTCTTTCTCATACAAGGTCATTTAAAGAGGTTTATGCATGGAATCTACTTAGAAGGGAAATATATGAAGGACAAATGAGTTTCAACTTGTTTCGACTGAAGGAATTGGTGTTTTTAAGCAAAAATCCGAATTTCTTCTTAACTCGCAAAAGTAAGGTTATTCCTGTTTTTCTTTCTCAAACAAGGTCATTTAAAGAGGTTTTTTCATGGAACCTTCTTAGAATGGATATATATGAAGGACAAAGGAGTTTGAACTTGTTTTGACTGAAGGAATTCATTTTATAGCAAAAATACCAATTTGGCCTTAACTCGCGAAAGTAAGGCTATTCCTTTTTTTCTTTCTCAAACAAGGTCATTTAAAGAGCTTTATGCATGGAACCTGCGTAGAATGGATATATATGAAGGACAAAGGAGTTTGAACTTGTTTTGACTGAAGGAATTCATTTTATAGCAAAAATACCAATTTGGCCTTAACTCGTGAAAGTAAGGCTATTCCTGTTTTTCTTTCTCAAACAAGATCATTTAAAGAGCTTTATGCATGGAACCTGCGTAGAATGGATATATATGAAGGACAAAGGAGTTTGAACATGTTTTGACTGAAGGAATTGTTGTTTTTAAGCAAAAATCCGAATTTCGTCTTAACTCGCAAAAGTAAGGCTATTCCTGTTTTTCTTTCTCATACAAGGTCATTTAAAGAGGTTTATGCATGGAATCTACTTAGAAGGGAAATATATGAAGGACAAATGAGTTTCAACTTGTTTCGACTGAAGGAATTGGTGTTTTTAAGCAAAAATCCGAATTTCTTCTTAACTCGCAAAAGTAAGGTTATTCCTGTTTTTCTTTCTCATACAAGGACATTTAAAGAGGTTTATGCATGGAATCTACTTAGAAATGATATATATGAAGGACAAATGAGTTTGAACATGTTTTGACTGAAGGAATTGTTGTTTTTAAGCAAAAATCCGAATTTCGTCTTAACTCGCAAAAGTAAGGCTATTCCTGTTTTTCTTTCTCATACAAGGACATTTAAAGAGGTTTATGCAGAGAATCTACTTAGAAATGATATATATGAAGGACAAATGAGTTTCAACTTGTTTCGACTGAAGGAATTGGTGTTTTTAAGCAAAAATCCGAATTTCTTCTTAACTCGCAAAAGTAAGGTTATTCCTGTTTTTCTTTCTCAAACAAGGTAATTTAAAGAGGTTTTTTCATGGAACCTTCTTAGAATGGATATATATGAAGGACAAAGGAGTTTGAACTTGTTTTGACTGAAGGAATTCATTTTATAGCAAAAATACCAATTTGGCCTTAACTCGCAAAAATAAGGCTATTCCTGTTTTTCTTTCTCATACAAGGACATTTAGAGAGGTTTATGCATGGAACCTACTTAGAATGGATATATATGAAGGACAAAGGAGTTTGAACTTGTTTTGACTGAAGGAATTCATTTTATAGCAAAAATACCAATTTGGCCTTAACTCGCGAAAGTAAGGCTATTCCTGTTTTTCTTTCTCAAACAAGGTCATTTAAAGAGCTTTATGCATGGAACCTGCGTAGAATGGATATATATGAAGGACAAAGGAGTTTGAACTTGTTTTGACTGAAGGAATTCATTTTATAGCAAAAATACCAATTTGGCCTTAACTCGCAAAAGTAAGGCTATTCCTGTTTTTCTTTCTCAAACAAGGTCATTTAAAGAGCTTTATGCATGGAACCTGCGTAGAATGGATATATATGAAGGACAAAGGAGTTTGAACTTGTTTTGACTGAAGGAATTCATTTTATAGCAAAAATACCAAATTGGCCTTAACTCGCAAAAATAAGGCTATTCCTGTTTTTCTTTCTCAAACAAGGTCATTTAAAGAGCTTTATGCATGTAACCTACTTAGAATGGATATATATGAAGGACAAAGGAATTTCAACTTGTTTCGACTGAAGGAATTGGTGTTTTAAAGCAAAAATCCGAATTTCTTCTTAACTCGCAAAAGTAAGGTTATTCCTGTTTTTCTTTCTCAAACAAGGTCATTTAAAGAGGTTTATGCATGGAATCTACTTAGAAGGGAAATATATGAAGGACAAATGAGTTTCAACTTGTTTCGACTGAAGGAATTGGTGTTTTAAAGCAAAAATCCGAATTTCTTCTTTACTCGCAAAAGTAAGGTTATTCCTGTTTTTCTTTCTCAAACAAGGTAATTTAAAGAGGTTTTTTCATGGAACCTTCTTAGAATGGATATATATGAAATACAAAGGAGTTTGAACTTGTTTTGACTGAAGGAATTCATTTTAAAGCAAAAATACGAATTTGGCCTTAACTCGCAAAAGTAAGGCTATTCCTGTTTTTCTTTGTCATACAAGGTCATTTAAAGAGGTTTATGCATGGAACCTGCTTAGAATCGATATATATGAAGGACAAAGGAGTTTGAACTTGTTTTGACTGAAGGAATTCATTTTATAGCAAAAATACCAATTTGGCCTTAACTCGCAAAAGTAAGGCTATTCCTGTTTTTCTTTCTCAAACAAGGTCATTTAAAGAGCTTTATGCATGGAACCTGCGTAGAATGGATATATATGAAGGACAAAGGAGTTTGAACTTGTTTTGACTGAAGGAATTCATTTTATAGCAAAAATACCAATTTGGCCTTAACTCGCAAAAATAAGGCTATTCCTGTTTTTCTTTCTCATACAAGGACATTTAAAGAGGTTTATGCATGGAACCTACTTAGAATTGATTCATATGAAGGACAAAGGAGTTTGAACATGTTTTGACTGAAGGAATTGTTGTTTTTAAGCAAAAATCCGAATTTCGTCTTAACTCGCAAAAGTAAGGCTATTCCTGTTTTTCTTTCTCATACAAGGACATTTAAAGAGGTTTATGCATGGAACCTACTTAGAATTGATTCATATGAAGGACAAAGGAGTTTGAACATGTTTTGACTGAAGGAATTGTTGTTTTTAAGCAAAAATCCGAATTTCGTCTTAACTCGCAAAAATAAGGCTATTCCTGTTTTTCATTCTCATACAAGGACATTTAAAGAGGTTTATGCATGGAATCTACTTAGAAATGATATATATGAAGGACAAAGGAATTTGAACTTGTTTTGACTGAAGGAATTCATTTTATAGCAAAAATACCAATTTGGCCTTAACTCGCAAAAGTAAGGCTATTCCTGTTTTTCTTTCTCAAACAAGGTCATTTAAAGAGGTTTATGCATGGAACCTACTTAGAATTGATTCATATGAAGGACAAAGGAGTTTGAACATGTTTTGACTGAAGGAATTGTTGTTTTTAAGCAAAAATCCGAATTTCGTCTTAACTCGCAAAAGTAAGGCTATTCCTGTTTTTCTTTCTCATACAAGGTCATTTAAAGAGGTTTATGCATGGAATCTACTTAGAAGGGAAATATATGAAGGACAAATGAGTTTCAACTTGTTTCGACTGAAGGAATTGGTGTTTTTAAGCAAAAATCCGAATTTCTTCTTAACTCGCAAAAGTAAGGTTATTCCTGTTTTTCTTTCTCAAACAAGGTCATTTAAAGAGGTTTTTTCATGGAGCCTTCTTTGAATGGATATATATGAAGGACAAAGGAGTTTGAACTTGTTTTGACTGAAGGAATTCATTTTATAGCAAAAATACCAATTTGGCCTTAACTCGCAAAAATAAGGCTATTCCTGTTTTTCTTTCTCATACAAGGACATTTAAAGAGGTTTATGCATGGAACCTACTTAGAATTGATTCATATGAAGGACAAAGGAGTTTGAACATGTTTTGACTGAAGGAATTGTTGTTTTTAAGCAAAAATCCGAATTTCGTCTTAACTCGCAAAAGTAAGGCTATTCCTGTTTTTCTTTCTCATACAAGGACATTTAAAGAGGTTTATGCATGGAACCTACTTAGAATTGATTCATATGAAGGACAAAGGAGTTTGAACATGTTTTGACTGAAGGAATTGTTGTTTTTAAGCAAAAATCCGAATTTCGTCTTAACTCGCAAAAATAAGGCTATTCCTGTTTTTCATTCTCATACAAGGACATTTAAAGAGGTTTATGCATGGAATCTACTTAGAAATGATATATATGAAGGACAAAGGAATTTGAACTTGTTTTGACTGAAGGAATTCATTTTATAGCAAAAATACCAATTTGGCCTTAACTCGCAAAAGTAAGGCTATTCCTGTTTTTCTTTCTCAAACAAGGTCATTTAAAGAGGTTTATGCATGGAACCTACTTAGAATTGATTCATATGAAGGACAAAGGAGTTTGAACATGTTTTGACTGAAGGAATTGTTGTTTTTAAGCAAAAATCCGAATTTCGTCTTAACTCGCAAAAGTAAGGCTATTCCTGTTTTTCTTTCTCATACAAGGTCATTTAAAGAGGTTTATGCATGGAATCTACTTAGAAGGGAAATATATGAAGGACAAATGAGTTTCAACTTGTTTCGACTGAAGGAATTGGTGTTTTTAAGCAAAAATCCGAATTTCTTCTTAACTCGCAAAAGTAAGGTTATTCCTGTTTTTCTTTCTCAAACAAGGTCATTTAAAGAGGTTTTTTCATGGAGCCTTCTTTGAATGGATATATATGAAGGACAAAGGAGTTTGAACTTGTTTTGACTGAAGGAATTCATTTTATAGCAAAAATACCAATTTGGCCTTAACTCGCAAAAATAAGGCTATTCCTGTTTTTCCTTTCTCATACAAGGACATTTAGAGAGGTTTATGCATGGAACCTACTTAGAATGGATATATATGAAGGACAAAGGAATTTGAACTTGTTTTGACTGAAGGAATTCATTTTATAGCAAAAATACCAATTTGGCCTTAACTCGCAAAAGTAAGGCTATTCCTGTTTTTCTTTCTCAAACAAGGTCATTTAAAGAGCTTTATGCATGGAACCTGCGTAGAATGGATATATATGAAGGACAAAGGAGTTTGAACTTGTTTTGACTGAAGGAATTCATTTTATAGCAAAAATACCAAATTGGCCTTAACTCGCAAAAATAAGGCTATTCCTGTTTTTCTTTCTCAAACAAGGTCATTTAAAGAGCTTTATGCATGTAACCTACTTAGAATGGATATATATGAAGGACAAAGGAATTTGAACTTGTTTTGACTGAAGGAATTCATTTTATAGCAAAAATACCAATTTGGCCTTAACTCGCAAATGTAAGGATATTCCTGTTTTTCTTTCTCAAACAAGGTCATTTAAAGAGCTTTATGCATGGAACCAGCGTAGAATGGATATATATGAAGGACAAAGGAATTTGAACTTGTTTTGACTAAAGGAATTCATTTTATAGCAAAAATACCAATTTGGCCTTAACTCGCAAAAATAAGGCTATTCCTGTTTTTCTTTCTCAAACAAGGTCATTTAAAGAGGTTTATGCATGGAATCTACTTAGAAGGGAAATATATGAAGGACAAATGAGTTTCAACTTGTTTCGACTGAAGGAATTGGTGTTTTAAAGCAAAAATCCGAATTTCTTCTTTACTCGCAAAAGTAAGGTTATTCCTGTTTTTCTTTCTCAAACAAGGTAATTTAAAGAGGTTTTTTCATGGAACCTTCTTAGAATGGATATATATGAAATACAAAGGAGTTTGAACTTGTTTTGACTGAAGGAATTCATTTTAAAGCAAAAATACGAATTTGGCCTTAACTCGCAAAAGTAAGGCTATTCCTGTTTTTCTTTGTCATACAAGGTCATTTAAAGAGGTTTATGCATGGAACCTGCTTAGAATCGATATATATGAAGGACAAAGGAGTTTGAACTTGTTTTGACTGAAGGAATTCATTTTATAGCAAAAATACCAATTTGGCCTTAACTCGCAAAAGTAAGGCTATTCCTGTTTTTCTTTCTCAAACAAGGTCATTTAAAGAGCTTTATGCATGGAACCTGCGTAGAATGGATATATATGAAGGACAAAGGAGTTTGAACTTGTTTTGACTGAAGGAATTCATTTTATAGCAAAAATACCAATTTGGCCTTAACTCGCAAAAATAAGGCTATTCCTGTTTTTCTTTCTCATACAAGGACATTTAAAGAGGTTTATGCATGGAACCTACTTAGAATTGATTCATATGAAGGACAAAGGAGTTTGAACATGTTTTGACTGAAGGAATTGTTGTTTTTAAGCAAAAATCCGAATTTCGTCTTAACTCGCAAAAATAAGGCTATTCCTGTTTTTCATTCTCATACAAGGACATTTAAAGAGGTTTATGCATGGAATCTACTTAGAAATGATATATATGAAGGACAAAGGAATTTGAACTTGTTTTGACTGAAGGAATTCATTTTATAGCAAAAATACCAATTTGGCCTTAACTCGCAAAAGTAAGGCTATTCCTGTTTTTCTTTCTCAAACAAGGTCATTTAAAGAGGTTTATGCATGGAACCTACTTAGAATTGATTCATATGAAGGACAAAGGAGTTTGAACATGTTTTGACTGAAGGAATTGTTGTTTTTAAGCAAAAATCCGAATTTCGTCTTAACTCGCAAAAGTAAGGCTATTCCTGTTTTTCTTTCTCATACAAGGTCATTTAAAGAGGTTTATGCATGGAATCTACTTAGAAGGGAAATATATGAAGGACAAATGAGTTTCAACTTGTTTCGACTGAAGGAATTGGTGTTTTTAAGCAAAAATCCGAATTTCTTCTTAACTCGCAAAAGTAAGGTTATTCCTGTTTTTCTTTCTCAAACAAGGTCATTTAAAGAGATTTTTTCATGGAGCCTTCTTTGAATGGATATATATGAAGGACAAAGGAGTTTGAACTTGTTTTGACTGAAGGAATTCATTTTATAGCAAAAATACCAATTTGGCCTTAACTCGCAAAAATAAGGCTATTCCTGTTTTTCCTTTCTCATACAAGGACATTTAGAGAGGTTTATGCATGGAACCTACTTAGAATGGATATATATGAAGGACAAAGGAATTTGAACTTGTTTTGACTGAAGGAATTCATTTTATAGCAAAAATACCAATTTGGCCTTAACTCGCGAAAGTAAGGCTATTCCTGTTTTTCTTTCTCAAACAAGGTCATTTAAAGAGCTTTATGCATGGAACCTGCGTAGAATGGATATATATGAAGGACAAAGGAGTTTGAACTTGTTTTGACTGAAGGAATTCATTTTATAGCAAAAATACCAATTTGGCCTTAACTCGTGAAAGTAAGGCTATTCCTGTTTTTCTTTCTCAAACAAGATCATTTAAAGAGCTTTATGCATGGAACCTGCGTAGAATGGATATATATGAAGGACAAAGGAGTTTGAACATGTTTTGACTGAAGGAATTGTTGTTTTTAAGCAAAAATCCGAATTTCGTCTTAACTCGCAAAAGTAAGGCTATTCCTGTTTTTCTTTCTCATACAAGGTCATTTAAAGAGGATTATGCATGGAATCTACTTAGAAGGGAAATATATGAAGGACAAATGAGTTTCAACTTGTTTCGACTGAAGGAATTGGTGTTTTTAAGCAAAAATCCGAATTTCTTCTTAACTCGCAAAAGTAAGGTTATTCCTGTTTTTCTTTCTCATACAAGGACATTTAAAGAGGTTTATGCATGGAATCTACTTAGAAATGATATATATGAAGGACAAATGAGTTTGAACATGTTTTGACTGAAGGAATTGTTGTTTTTAAGCAAAAATCCGAATTTCGTCTTAACTCGCAAAAGTAAGGCTATTCCTGTTTTTCTTTCTCATACAAGGACATTTAAAGAGGTTTATGCATGGAATCTACTTAGAAATTATATATATGAAGGACAAATGAGTTTCAACTTGTTTCGACTGAAGGAATTGGTGTTTTTAAGCAAAAATCCGAATTTCTTCTTAACTCGCAAAAGTAAGGTTATTCCTGTTTTTCTTTCTCAAACAAGGTAATTTAAAGAGGTTTTTTCATGGAACCTTCTTAGAATGGATATAAATGAAGGACAAAGGAGTTTGAACTTGTTTTGACTGAAGGAATTCATTTTATAGCAAAAATACCAATTTGGCCTTAACTCGCAAAAATAAGGCTATTCCTGTTTTTCTTTCTCATACAAGGACATTTAAAGAGGTTTATGCATGGAACCTACTTAGAATGGATATATATGAAGGACAAAGGAATTTGAACTTGTTTTTACTGAAGGAATTCATTTTATAGCAAAAATACCAATTTGGCCTTAACTCGCAAAAGTAAGGATATTCCTGTTTTTCTTTCTCAAACAAGGTCATTTAAAGAGCTTTATGCATGGAACCAGCGTAGAATGGATATATATGAAGGACAAAGGAGTTTGAACTTGTTTTGACTGAAGGAATTCATTTTATAGCAAAAATACCAATTTGGCCTTAACTCGCAAAAATAAGGCTATTCCTGTTTTTCTTTCTCATACAAGGACATTTAAAGAGGTTTATGCATGGAACCTACTTAGAATTGATTCATATGAAGGACAAAGGAGTTTGAACATGTTTTGACTGAAGGAATTGTTGTTTTTAAGCAAAAATCCGAATTTCGTCTTAACTCGCAAAAGTAAGGCTATTCCTGTTTTTCTTTCTCATACAAGGTCATTTAAAGAGGTTTATGCATGGAATCTACTTAGAAATTATATATATGAAGGACAAATGAGTTTGAACATGTTTTGACTGAAGGAATTGTTGTTTTTAAGCAAAAATCCGAATTTCGTCTTAACTCGCAAAAGTAAGGCTATTCCTGTTTTTCTTTCTCATACAAGGTCATTTAAAGAGGTTTATGCATGGAATCTACTTAGAAATGATATCTATGAAGGACAAATGAGTTTCAACTTGTTTCGACTGAAGGAATTGGTGTTTTTAAGCAAAAATCCGAATTTCTTCTTAACTCGCAAAAGTAAGGTTATTCTTGTTTTTCTTTCTCATACAAGGACATTTAAAGAGGTTTATGCATGGAATCTACTTAGAAATGATATATATGAAGGACAAATGAGTTTCAACATGTTTCGACTGAAGGAATTGGTGTTTTTAAGCAAAAATCCGAATTTCTTCTTAACTCGCAAAAGTAATGTTATTCCTGTTTTTCTTTCTCAAACAAGGTCATTTAAAGAGGTTTTTTCATGGAACCTTCTTAGAATGGATATATATGAAGGACAAAGGAGTTTGAACTTGTTTTGACTGAAGGAATTCATTTTATAGCAAAAATACCAATTTGGCCTTAACTCGCAAAATTAAGGCTATTCCTGTTTTTCTTTCTCATACAAGGACATTTAAAGAGGTTTATGCATGTAACCTACTTAGAATGGATATATATGAAGGACAAAGGAATTTGAACTCTTTTTGACTGAAGGAATTCATTTTATTATAAAAATACCAATTTGGCCTTAACTCGCGAAAGTAAGGCTATTCCTGTTTTTCTTTCTCAAACAAGGTCATTTAAAGAGGTTTATGCATGGAACCTACTTAGAATTGATTCATATGAAGGACAAAGGAGTTTGAACATGTTTTGACTGAAGGAATTGTTGTTTTTAAGCAAAAATCCGAATTTCGTCTTAACTCGCAAAAGTAGGCTATTCCTGTTTTTCTTTCTCATACAAGGACATTTAGAGAGGTTTATGCATGGAACCTACTTAGAATGGATATATATGAAGAACAAAGGAGTTTGAACTTGTTTTGACTGAAGGAATTCATTTTATAGCAAAAATACCAATTTGGCCTTAACTCGCGAAAGTAAGGCTATTCCTGTTTTTCTTTCTCAAACAAGGTCATTTAAAGAGCTTTATGCATGGAACCTGCGTAGAATGGATATATATGAAGGACAAAGGAGTTTGAACTTGTTTTGACTGAAGGAATTCATTTTATAGCAAAAATACCAAATTGGCCTTAACTCGCAAAAATAAGGCTATTCCTGTTTTTCTTTCTCAAACAAGGTCATTTAAAGAGCTTTATGCATGTAACCTACTTAGAATGGATATATATGAAGGACAAAGGAGTTTGAACATGTTTTGACTGAAGGAATTGTTGTTTTTAAGCAAAAATCCGAATTTCGTCTTAACTCGCAAAAGTAAGGCTATTCCTGTTTTTCTTTCTCATACAAGGACATTTAAAGAGGTTTATGCATGGAATCTACTTAGAAATGATATATATGAAGGACAAATGAGTTTCAACTTGTTTCGACTGAAGGAATTGGTGTTTTTAAGCAAAAATCCGAATTTCTTCTTAACTCGCAAAAGTAAGGTTATTCCTGTTTTTCTTTCTCAAACAAGGTAATTTAAAGAGGTTTTTTCATGGAACCTTCTTAGAATGGATATATATGAAGGACAAAGGAGTTTGAACTTGTTTTGACTGAAGGAATTCATTTTATAGCAAAAATACCAATTTGGCCTTAACTCGCAAAAATAAGGCTATTCCTGTTTTTCTTTCTCATACAAGGACATTTAGAGAGGTTTATGCATGGAACCTACTTAGAATGGATATATATGAAGGACAAAGGAGTTTGAACTTGTTTTGACTGAAGGAATTCATTTTATAGCAAAAATACCAATTTGGCCTTAACTCGCGAAAGTAAGGCTATTCCTGTTTTTCTTTCTCAAACAAGGTCATTTAAAGAGCTTTATGCATGGAACCTGCGTAGAATGGATATATATGAAGGACAAAGGAGTTTGAACTTGTTTTGACTGAAGGAATTCATTTTATAGCAAAAATACCAATTTGGCCTTAACTCGCAAAAGTAAGGCTATTCCTGTTTTTCTTTCTCAAACAAGGTCATTTAAAGAGCTTTATGCATGGAACCTGCGTAGAATGGATATATATGAAGGACAAAGGAGTTTGAACTTGTTTTGACTGAAGGAATTCATTTTATAGCAAAAATACCAAATTGGCCTTAACTCGCAAAAATAAGGCTATTCCTGTTTTTCTTTCTCAAACAAGGTCATTTAAAGAGCTTTATGCATGTAACCTACTTAGAATGGATATATATGAAGGACAAAGGAATTTCAACTTGTTTCGACTGAAGGAATTGGTGTTTTAAAGCAAAAATCCGAATTTCTTCTTAACTCGCAAAAGTAAGGTTATTCCTGTTTTTCTTTCTCAAACAAGGTCATTTAAAGAGGTTTATGCATGGAATCTACTTAGAAGGGAAATATATGAAGGACAAATGAGTTTCAACTTGTTTCGACTGAAGGAATTGGTGTTTTAAAGCAAAAATCCGAATTTCTTCTTTACTCGCAAAAGTAAGGTTATTCCTGTTTTTCTTTCTCAAACAAGGTAATTTAAAGAGGTTTTTTCATGGAACCTTCTTAGAATGGATATATATGAAATACAAAGGAGTTTGAACTTGTTTTGACTGAAGGAATTCATTTTAAAGCAAAAATACGAATTTGGCCTTAACTCGCAAAAGTAAGGCTATTCCTGTTTTTCTTTGTCATACAAGGTCATTTAAAGAGGTTTATGCATGGAACCTGCTTAGAATCGATATATATGAAGGACAAAGGAGTTTGAACTTGTTTTGACTGAAGGAATTCATTTTATAGCAAAAATACCAATTTGGCCTTAACTCGCAAAAATAAGGCTATTCCTGTTTTTCTTTCTCATACAAGGACATTTAAAGAGGTTTATGCATGGAACCTACTTAGAATTGATTCATATGAAGGACAAAGGAGTTTGAACATGTTTTGACTGAAGGAATTGTTGTTTTTAAGCAAAAATCCGAATTTCGTCTTAACTCGCAAAAGTAAGGCTATTCCTGTTTTTCTTTCTCATACAAGGACATTTAAAGAGGTTTATGCATGGAACCTACTTAGAATTGATTCATATGAAGGACAAAGGAGTTTGAACATGTTTTGACTGAAGGAATTGTTGTTTTTAAGCAAAAATCCGAATTTCGTCTTAACTCGCAAAAATAAGGCTATTCCTGTTTTTCATTCTCATACAAGGACATTTAAAGAGGTTTATGCATGGAATCTACTTAGAAATGATATATATGAAGGACAAAGGAATTTGAACTTGTTTTGACTGAAGGAATTCATTTTATAGCAAAAATACCAATTTGGCCTTAACTCGCAAAAGTAAGGCTATTCCTGTTTTTCTTTCTCAAACAAGGTCATTTAAAGAGGTTTATGCATGGAACCTACTTAGAATTGATTCATATGAAGGACAAAGGAGTTTGAACATGTTTTGACTGAAGGAATTGTTGTTTTTAAGCAAAAATCCGAATTTCGTCTTAACTCGCAAAAGTAAGGCTATTCCTGTTTTTCTTTCTCATACAAGGTCATTTAAAGAGGTTTATGCATGGAATCTACTTAGAAGGGAAATATATGAAGGACAAATGAGTTTCAACTTGTTTCGACTGAAGGAATTGGTGTTTTTAAGCAAAAATCCGAATTTCTTCTTAACTCGCAAAAGTAAGGTTATTCCTGTTTTTCTTTCTCAAACAAGGTCATTTAAAGAGGTTTTTTCATGGAGCCTTCTTTGAATGGATATATATGAAGGACAAAGGAGTTTGAACTTGTTTTGACTGAAGGAATTCATTTTATAGCAAAAATACCAATTTGGCCTTAACTCGCAAAAATAAGGCTATTCCTGTTTTTCTTTCTCATACAAGGACATTTAAAGAGGTTTATGCATGGAACCTACTTAGAATTGATTCATATGAAGGACAAAGGAGTTTGAACATGTTTTGACTGAAGGAATTGTTGTTTTTAAGCAAAAATCCGAATTTCGTCTTAACTCGCAAAAGTAAGGCTATTCCTGTTTTTCTTTCTCATACAAGGACATTTAAAGAGGTTTATGCATGGAACCTACTTAGAATTGATTCATATGAAGGACAAAGGAGTTTGAACATGTTTTGACTGAAGGAATTGTTGTTTTTAAGCAAAAATCCGAATTTCGTCTTAACTCGCAAAAATAAGGCTATTCCTGTTTTTCATTCTCATACAAGGACATTTAAAGAGGTTTATGCATGGAATCTACTTAGAAATGATATATATGAAGGACAAAGGAATTTGAACTTGTTTTGACTGAAGGAATTCATTTTATAGCAAAAATACCAATTTGGCCTTAACTCGCAAAAGTAAGGCTATTCCTGTTTTTCTTTCTCAAACAAGGTCATTTAAAGAGGTTTATGCATGGAACCTACTTAGAATTGATTCATATGAAGGACAAAGGAGTTTGAACATGTTTTGACTGAAGGAATTGTTGTTTTTAAGCAAAAATCCGAATTTCGTCTTAACTCGCAAAAGTAAGGCTATTCCTGTTTTTCTTTCTCATACAAGGTCATTTAAAGAGGTTTATGCATGGAATCTACTTAGAAGGGAAATATATGAAGGACAAATGAGTTTCAACTTGTTTCGACTGAAGGAATTGGTGTTTTTAAGCAAAAATCCGAATTTCTTCTTAACTCGCAAAAGTAAGGTTATTCCTGTTTTTCTTTCTCAAACAAGGTCATTTAAAGAGGTTTTTTCATGGAGCCTTCTTTGAATGGATATATATGAAGGACAAAGGAGTTTGAACTTGTTTTGACTGAAGGAATTCATTTTATAGCAAAAATACCAATTTGGCCTTAACTCGCAAAAATAAGGCTATTCCTGTTTTTCCTTTCTCATACAAGGACATTTAGAGAGGTTTATGCATGGAACCTACTTAGAATGGATATATATGAAGGACAAAGGAATTTGAACTTGTTTTGACTGAAGGAATTCATTTTATAGCAAAAATACCAATTTGGCCTTAACTCGCAAAAGTAAGGCTATTCCTGTTTTTCTTTCTCAAACAAGGTCATTTAAAGAGCTTTATGCATGGAACCTGCGTAGAATGGATATATATGAAGGACAAAGGAGTTTGAACTTGTTTTGACTGAAGGAATTCATTTTATAGCAAAAATACCAAATTGGCCTTAACTCGCAAAAATAAGGCTATTCCTGTTTTTCTTTCTCAAACAAGGTCATTTAAAGAGCTTTATGCATGTAACCTACTTAGAATGGATATATATGAAGGACAAAGGAATTTGAACTTGTTTTGACTGAAGGAATTCATTTTATAGCAAAAATACCAATTTGGCCTTAACTCGCAAAAGTAAGGATATTCCTGTTTTTCTTTCTCAAACAAGGTCATTTAAAGAGCTTTATGCATGGAACCAGCGTAGAATGGATATATATGAAGGACAAAGGAATTTGAACTTGTTTTGACTAAAGGAATTCATTTTATAGCAAAAATACCAATTTGGCCTTAACTCGCAAAAATAAGGCTATTCCTGTTTTTCTTTCTCAAACAAGGTCATTTAAAGAGGTTTATGCATGGAATCTACTTAGAAGGGAAATATATGAAGGACAAATGAGTTTCAACTTGTTTCGACTGAAGGAATTGGTGTTTTAAAGCAAAAATCCGAATTTCTTCTTTACTCGCAAAAGTAAGGTTATTCCTGTTTTTCTTTCTCAAACAAGGTAATTTAAAGAGGTTTTTCATGGAACCTTCTTAGAATGGATATATATGAAATACAAAGGAGTTTGAACTTGTTTTGACTGAAGGAATTCATTTTAAAGCAAAAATACGAATTTGGCCTTAACTCGCAAAAGTAAGGCTATTCCTGTTTTTCTTTGTCATACAAGGTCATTTAAAGAGGTTTATGCATGGAACCTGCTTAGAATCGATATATATGAAGGACAAAGGAGTTTGAACTTGTTTTGACTGAAGGAATTCATTTTATAGCAAAAATACCAATTTGGCCTTAACTCGCAAAAGTAAGGCTATTCCTGTTTTTCTTTCTCAAACAAGGTCATTTAAAGAGCTTTATGCATGGAACCTGCGTAGAATGGATATATATGAAGGACAAAGGAGTTTGAACTTGTTTTGACTGAAGGAATTCATTTTATAGCAAAAATACCAATTTGGCCTTAACTCGCAAAAATAAGGCTATTCATGTTTTTCTTTCTCATACAAGGACATTTAAAGAGGTTTATGCATGGAACCTACTTAGAATTGATTCATATGAAGGACAAAGGAGTTTGAACATGTTTTGACTGAAGGAATTGTTGTTTTTAAGCAAAAATCCGAATTTCGTCTTAACTCGCAAAAATAAGGCTATTCCTGTTTTTCATTCTCATACAAGGACATTTAAAGAGGTTTATGCATGGAATCTACTTAGAAATGATATATATGAAGGACAAAGGAATTTGAACTTGTTTTGACTGAAGGAATTCATTTTATAGCAAAAATACCAATTTGGCCTTAACTCGCAAAAGTAAGGCTATTCCTGTTTTTCTTTCTCAAACAAGGTCATTTAAAGAGGTTTATGCATGGAACCTACTTAGAATTGATTCATATGAAGGACAAAGGAGTTTGAACATGTTTTGACTGAAGGAATTGTTGTTTTTAAGCAAAAATCCGAATTTCGTCTTAACTCGCAAAAGTAAGGCTATTCCTGTTTTTCTTTCTCATACAAGGTCATTTAAAGAGGTTTATGCATGGAATCTACTTAGAAGGGAAATATATGAAGGACAAATGAGTTTCAACTTGTTTCGACTGAAGGAATTGGTGTTTTTAAGCAAAAATCCGAATTTCTTCTTAACTCGCAAAAGTAAGGTTATTCCTGTTTTTCTTTCTCAAACAAGGTCATTTAAAGAGGTTTTTTCATGGAGCCTTCTTTGAATGGATATATATGAAGGACAAAGGAGTTTGAACTTGTTTTGACTGAAGGAATTCATTTTATAGCAAAAATACCAATTTGGCCTTAACTCGCAAAAATAAGGCTATTCCTGTTTTTCCTTTCTCATACAAGGACATTTAGAGAGGTTTATGCATGGAACCTACTTAGAATGGATATATATGAAGGACAAAGGAATTTGAACTTGTTTTGACTGAAGGAATTCATTTTATAGCAAAAATACCAATTTGGCCTTAACTCGCGAAAGTAAGGCTATTCCTGTTTTTCTTTCTCAAACAAGGTCATTTAAAGAGCTTTATGCATGGAACCTGCGTAGAATGGATATATATGAAGGACAAAGGAGTTTGAACTTGTTTTGACTGAAGGAATTCATTTTATAGCAAAAATACCAATTTGGCCTTAACTCGTGAAAGTAAGGCTATTCCTGTTTTTCTTTCTCAAACAAGATCATTTAAAGAGCTTTATGCATGGAACCTGCGTAGAATGGATATATATGAAGGACAAAGGAGTTTGAACATGTTTTGACTGAAGGAATTGTTGTTTTTAAGCAAAAATCCGAATTTCGTCTTAACTCGCAAAAGTAAGGCTATTCCTGTTTTTCTTTCTCATACAAGGTCATTTAAAGAGGATTATGCATGGAATCTACTTAGAAGGGAAATATATGAAGGACAAATGAGTTTCAACTTGTTTCGACTGAAGGAATTGGTGTTTTTAAGCAAAAATCCGAATTTCTTCTTAACTCGCAAAAGTAAGGTTATTCCTGTTTTTCTTTCTCATACAAGGACATTTAAAGAGGTTTATGCATGGAATCTACTTAGAAATGATATATATGAAGGACAAATGAGTTTGAACATGTTTTGACTGAAGGAATTGTTGTTTTTAAGCAAAAATCCGAATTTCGTCTTAACTCGCAAAAGTAAGGCTATTCCTGTTTTTCTTTCTCATACAAGGACATTTAAAGAGGTTTATGCATGGAATCTACTTAGAAATTATATATATGAAGGACAAATGAGTTTCAACTTGTTTCGACTGAAGGAATTGGTGTTTTTAAGCAAAAATCCGAATTTCTTCTTAACTCGCAAAAGTAAGGTTATTCCTGTTTTTCTTTCTCAAACAAGGTAATTTAAAGAGGTTTTTTCATGGAACCTTCTTAGAATGGATATAAATGAAGGACAAAGGAGTTTGAACTTGTTTTGACTGAAGGAATTCATTTTATAGCAAAAATACCAATTTGGCCTTAACTCGCAAAAATAAGGCTATTCCTGTTTTTCTTTCTCATACAAGGACATTTAAAGAGGTTTATGCATGGAACCTACTTAGAATGGATATATATGAAGGACAAAGGAATTTGAACTTGTTTTTACTGAAGGAATTCATTTTATAGCAAAAATACCAATTTGGCCTTAACTCGCAAAAGTAAGGATATTCCTGTTTTTCTTTCTCAAACAAGGTCATTTAAAGAGCTTTATGCATGGAACCAGCGTAGAATGGATATATATGAAGGACAAAGGAGTTTGAACTTGTTTTGACTGAAGGAATTCATTTTATAGCAAAAATACCAATTTGGCCTTAACTCGCAAAAATAAGGCTATTCCTGTTTTTCTTTCTCATACAAGGACATTTAAAGAGGTTTATGCATGGAACCTACTTAGAATTGATTCATATGAAGGACAAAGGAGTTTGAACATGTTTTGACTGAAGGAATTGTTGTTTTTAAGCAAAAATCCGAATTTCGTCTTAACTCGCAAAAGTAAGGCTATTCCTGTTTTTCTTTCTCATACAAGGTCATTTAAAGAGGTTTATGCATGGAATCTACTTAGAAATTATATATATGAAGGACAAATGAGTTTGAACATGTTTTGACTGAAGGAATTGTTGTTTTTAAGCAAAAATCCGAATTTCGTCTTAACTCGCAAAAGTAAGGCTATTCCTGTTTTTCTTTCTCATACAAGGTCATTTAAAGAGGTTTATGCATGGAATCTACTTAGAAATGATATCTATGAAGGACAAATGAGTTTCAACTTGTTTCGACTGAAGGAATTGGTGTTTTTAAGCAAAAATCCGAATTTCTTCTTAACTCGCAAAAGTAAGGTTATTCTTGTTTTTCTTTCTCATACAAGGACATTTAAAGAGGTTTATGCATGGAATCTACTTAGAAATGATATATATGAAGGACAAATGAGTTTCAACATGTTTCGACTGAAGGAATTGGTGTTTTTAAGCAAAAATCCGAATTTCTTCTTAACTCGCAAAAGTAATGTTATTCCTGTTTTTCTTTCTCAAACAAGGTCATTTAAAGAGGTTTTTTCATGGAACCTTCTTAGAATGGATATATATGAAGGACAAAGGAGTTTGAACTTGTTTTGACTGAAGGAATTCATTTTATAGCAAAAATACCAATTTGGCCTTAACTCGCAAAATTAAGGCTATTCCTGTTTTTCTTTCTCATACAAGGACATTTAAAGAGGTTTATGCATGTAACCTACTTAGAATGGATATATATGAAGGACAAAGGAATTTGAACTCTTTTTGACTGAAGGAATTCATTTTATTATAAAAATACCAATTTGGCCTTAACTCGCGAAAGTAAGGCTATTCCTGTTTTTCTTTCTCAAACAAGGTCATTTAAAGAGGTTTATGCATGGAACCTACTTAGAATTGATTCATATGAAGGACAAAGGAGTTTGAACATGTTTTGACTGAAGGAATTGTTGTTTTTAAGCAAAAATCCGAATTTCGTCTTAACTCGCAAAAGTAGGCTATTCCTGTTTTTCTTTCTCATACAAGGACATTTAGAGAGGTTTATGCATGGAACCTACTTAGAATGGATATATATGAAGAACAAAGGAGTTTGAACTTGTTTTGACTGAAGGAATTCATTTTATAGCAAAAATACCAATTTGGCCTTAACTCGCGAAAGTAAGGCTATTCCTGTTTTTCTTTCTCAAACAAGGTCATTTAAAGAGCTTTATGCATGGAACCTGCGTAGAATGGATATATATGAAGGACAAAGGAGTTTGAACTTGTTTTGACTGAAGGAATTCATTTTATAGCAAAAATACCAAATTGGCCTTAACTCGCAAAAATAAGGCTATTCCTGTTTTTCTTTCTCAAACAAGGTCATTTAAAGAGCTTTATGCATGTAACCTACTTAGAATGGATATATATGAAGGACAAAGGAGTTTGAACATGTTTTGACTGAAGGAATTGTTGTTTTTAAGCAAAAATCCGAATTTCGTCTTAACTCGCAAAAGTAAGGCTATTCCTGTTTTTCTTTCTCATACAAGGACATTTAAAGAGGTTTATGCATGGAATCTACTTAGAAATGATATATATGAAGGACAAATGAGTTTGAACATGTTTCGACTGAAGGAATTGGTGTTTTTAAGCAAAAATCCGAATTTCTTCTTAACTCGCAAAAGTAAGGTTATTCCTGTTTTTCTTTCTCAAACAAGGTCATTTAAAGAGGTTTTTCATGGAACCTTCTTAGAATGGATATATATGAAATACAAAGGAGTTTGAACTTGTTTTGACTGAAGGAATTCATTTTATAGCAAAAATACCAATTTGGCCTTAACTCGCAAAAGTAAGGCTATTCCTGTTTTTCTTTGTCATACAAGGTCATTTAAAGAGGTTTATGCATGGAACCTGCTTAGAATCGATATATATGAAGGACAAAGGAGTTTGAACTTGTTTTGACTGAAGGAATTCATTTTATAGCAAAAATACCAATTTGGCCTTAACTCGCAAAAATAAGGCTATTCCTGTTTTTTTTTCTCATACAAGGACATTTAAAGAGGTTTATGCATGGAACCTACTTAGAATTGATTCATATGAAGGACAAAGGAGTTTGAACATGTTTTGACTGAAGGAATTGTTGTTTTTAAGCAAAAATCCGAATTTCGTCTTAACTCGCAAAAGTAAGGCTATTCCTGTTTTTCTTTCTCATACAAGGACATTTAAAGAGGTTTATGCATGGAACCTACTTAGAATTGATTCATATGAAGGACAAAGGAGTTTGAACATGTTTTGACTGAAGGAATTGTTGTTTTTAAGCAAAAATCCGAATTTCGTCTTAACTCGCAAAAATAAGGCTATTCCTGTTTTTCATTCTCATACAAGGACATTTAAAGAGGTTTATGCATGGAATCTACTTAGAAATGATATATATGAAGGACAAAGGAATTTGAACTTGTTTTGACTGAAGGAATTCATTTTATAGCAAAAATACCAATTTGGCCTTAACTCGCAAAAGTAAGGCTATTCCTGTTTTTCTTTCTCAAACAAGGTCATTTAAAGAGCTTTATGCATGGAACCTGCGTAGAATGGATATATATGAAGGACAAATTAGTTTGAACATGTTTCGACTGAAGGAATTGGTGTTTTTAA
The DNA here is from genome assembly GCF_027942865.1 of Odontesthes bonariensis. NCBI lineage: Eukaryota > Metazoa > Chordata > Actinopteri > Atheriniformes > Atherinopsidae > Odontesthes > Odontesthes bonariensis. The sequence continues at coordinate 46,263 of NW_027457380.1, read as the reverse complement.
GCAAAAATCCGAATTTCTTCTTAACTCGCAAAAGTAAGGTTATTCCTGTTTTTCTTTCTCAAACAAGGTCATTTAAAGAGGTTTTTTCATGGAACCTTCTTAGAATGGATATATATGAAGGACAAAGGAGTTTGAACTTGTTTTGACTGAAGGAATTCATTTTATAGCAAAAATACCAATTTGGCCTTAACTCGCAAAAATAAGGCTATTCCTGTTTTTCTTTCTCATACAAGGACATTTAGAGAGGTTTATGCATGGAACCTACTTAGAATGGATATATATGAAGGACAAAGGAGTTTGAACTTGTTTTGACTGAAGGAATTCATTTTATAGCAAAAATACCAATTTGGCCTTAACTCGCGAAAGTAAGGCTATTCCTGTTTTTCTTTCTCAAACAAGGTCATTTAAAGAGCTTTATGCATGGGACCTGCGTAGAATGGATATATATGAAGGACAAAGGAGTTTGAACTTGTTTTGACTGAAGGAATTCATTTTATAGCAAAAATACCAATTTGGCCTTAACTCGCAAAAATAAGGCTATTCCTGTTTTTCTTTCTCATACAAGGACATTTAAAGAGGTTTATGCATGGAACCTGCTTAGAATTGATTCATATGAAGGACAAAGGAGTTTGACATGTTTTGACTGAAGGAATTGTTGTTTTTAAGCAAAAATCCGAATTTCGTCTTAACTCGCAAAAGTAAGGCTATTCCTGTTTTTCTTTCTCATACAAGGACATTTAGAGAGGTTTATGCATGGAACCTACTTAGAATGGATATATATGAAGAACAAAGGAGTTTGAACTTGTTTTGACTGAAGGAATTCATTTTATAGCAAAAATACCAATTTGGCCTTAACTCGCGAAAGTAAGGCTATTCCTGTTTTTCTTTCTCAAACAAGGTCATTTAAAGAGCTTTATGCATGGAACCTGCGTAGAATGGATATATATGAAGGACAAATTAGTTTGAACATGTTTCGACTGAAGGAATTGGTGTTTTTAAGCAAAAATCCGAATTTCTTCTTAACTCGCAAAAGTAAGGTTATTCCTGTTTTTCTTTCTCAAACAAGGTCATTTAAAGAGGTTTTTTCATGGAACCTTCTTAGAATGGATATATATGAAGGACAAAGGAGTTTGAACTTGTTTTGACTGAAGGAATTCATTTTATAGCAAAAATACCAATTTGGCCTTAACTCGCAAAAATAAGGCTATTCCTGTTTTTCTTTCTCATACAAGGACATTTAGAGAGGTTTATGCATGGAACCTACTTAGAATGGATATATATGAAGGACAAAGGAGTTTGAACTTGTTTTGACTGAAGGAATTCATTTTATAGCAAAAATACCAATTTGGCCTTAACTCGCGAAAGTAAGGCTATTCCTGTTTTTCTTTCTCAAACAAGGTCATTTAAAGAGCTTTATGCATGGGACCTGCGTAGATTGGATATATATGAAGGACAAAGGAGTTTGAACTTGTTTTGACTGAAGGAATTCATTTTATAGCAAAAATACCAATTTGGCCTTAACTCGCAAAAATAAGGCTATTCCTGTTTTTCTTTCTCATACAAGGACATTTAAAGAGGTTTATGCATGGAACCTACTTAGAATTGATTCATATGAAGGACAAAGGAGTTTGACATGTTTTGACTGAAGGAATTGTTGTTTTTAAGCAAAAATCCGAATTTCGTCTTAACTCGCAAAAGTAAGGCTATTCCTGTTTTACTTTCTCATACAAGGTCATTTAAAGAGGTTTATGCATGGAATCTACTTAGAAGGGAAATATATGAAGGACAAATGAGTTTCAACTTGTTTCGACTGAAGGAATTGGTGTTTTTAAGCAAAAATCCGAATTTCTTCTTAACTCGCAAAAGTAAGGTTATTCCTGTTTTTCTTTCTCATACAAGGACATTTAAAGAGGTTTATGCATGGAATCTACTTAGAAATGATATATATGAAGGACAAATGAGTTTCAACTTGTTTCGACTGAAGGAATTGGTGTTTTTAAGCGAAAATCCGAATTTCTTCTTAACTCGCAAAAGTAAGGTTATTCCTGTTTTTCTTTCTCAAACAAGGTCATTTAAAGAGGTTTTTTCATGGAACCTTCTTAGAATGGATATATATGAAGGACAAAGGAGTTTGAACTTTTTTTGACTGAAGGAATTCATTTTATAGCAAAAATACCAATTTGGCCTTAACTCGCAAAAATAAGGATATTCCTGTTTTTCTTTCTCAAACAAGGTCATTTAAAGAGGTTTATGCATGGAACCTACTTAGAATTGATTCATATGAAGGACAAAGGAGTTTGAACATGTTTTGACTGAAGGAATTGTTGTTTTTAAGCAAAAATCCGAATTTCGTCTTAACTCGCAAAAGTAAGGCTATTCCTGTTTTTCTTTCTCATACAAGGACATTTAGAGAGGTTTATGCATGGAACCTACTTAGAATGGATATATATGAAGAACAAAGGAGTTTGAACTTGTTTTGACTGAAGGAATTCATTTTATAGCAAAAATACCAATTTGGCCTTAACTCGCGAAAGTAAGGCTATTCCTGTTTTTCTTTCTCAAACAAGGTCATTTAAAGAGCTTTATGCATGGAACCTGCGTAGAATGGATATATATGAAGGACAAATTAGTTTGAACATGTTTCGACTGAAGGAATTGGTGTTTTTAAGCAAAAATCCGAATTTCTTCTTAACTCGCAAAAGTAAGGTTATTCCTGTTTTTCTTTCTCAAACAAGGTCATTTAAAGAGGTTTTTTCATGGAACCTTCTTAGAATGGATATATATGAAGGACAAAGGAGTTTGAACTTGTTTTGACTGAAGGAATTCATTTTATAGCAAAAATACCAATTTGGCCTTAACTCGCAAAAATAAGGCTATTCCTGTTTTTCTTTCTCATACAAGGACATTTAGAGAGGTTTATGCATGGAACCTACTTAGAATGGATATATATGAAGGACAAAGGAGTTTGAACTTGTTTTGACTGAAGGAATTCATTTTATAGCAAAAATACCAATTTGGCCTTAACTCGCGAAAGTAAGGCTATTCCTGTTTTTCTTTCTCAAACAAGGTCATTTAAAGAGCTTTATGCATGGGACCTGCGTAGATTGGATATATATGAAGGACAAAGGAGTTTGAACTTGTTTTGACTGAAGGAATTCATTTTATAGCAAAAATACCAATTTGGCCTTAACTCGCAAAAATAAGGCTATTCCTGTTTTTCTTTCTCATACAAGGACATTTAAAGAGGTTTATGCATGGAACCTACTTAGAATTGATTCATATGAAGGACAAAGGAGTTTGACATGTTTTGACTGAAGGAATTGTTGTTTTTAAGCAAAAATCCGAATTTCGTCTTAACTCGCAAAAGTAAGGCTATTCCTGTTTTACTTTCTCATACAAGGTCATTTAAAGAGGTTTATGCATGGAATCTACTTAGAAGGGAAATATATGAAGGACAAATGAGTTTCAACTTGTTTCGACTGAAGGAATTGGTGTTTTTAAGCAAAAATCCGAATTTCTTCTTAACTCGCAAAAGTAAGGTTATTCCTGTTTTTCTTTCTCATACAAGGACATTTAAAGAGGTTTATGCATGGAATCTACTTAGAAATGATATATATGAAGGACAAATGAGTTTGAACATGTTTTGACTGAAGGAATTGTTGTTTTTAAGCAAAAATCCGAATTTCGTCTTAACTCGCGAAAGTAAGGCTATTCCTGTTTTTCTTTCTCATACAAGGACATTTAAAGAGGTTTATGCATGGAACCTGCTTAGAATGGATATATATGAAGGACAAAGGAGTTTGAACTTGTTTTGACTGAAGGAATTCATTTTATTGCAAAAATACCAATTTGGCCTTAACTCGCAAAAATAAGGCTATTCCTGTTTTTCTTTCTCATACAAGGACATTTAAAGAGGTTTATGCATGGAACCTACTTAGAATGGATATATATGAAGGACAAAGGAATTTGAACTTGTTTTGACTGAAGGAATTCATTTTATAGCAAAAATACCAATTTGGCCTTAACTCGCAAAAGTAAGGATATTCCTGTTTTTCTTTCTCAAACAAGGTCATTTAAAGAGGTTTATGCATGGAACCTACTTAGAATTGATTCATATGAAGGACAAAGGAGTTTGAACATGTTTTGACTGAAGGAATTGTTGTTTTTAAGCAAAAATCCGAATTTCGTCTTAACTCGCAAAAGTAAGGCTATTCCTGTTTTTCTTTCTCATACAAGGACATTTAGAGAGGTTTATGCATGGAACCTACTTAGAATGGATATATATGAAGAACAAAGGAGTTTGAACTTGTTTTGACTGAAGGAATTCATTTTATAGCAAAAATACCAATTTGGCCTTAACTCGCAAAAGTAAGGCTATTCCTGTTTTTCTTTCTCAAACAAGGTCATTTAAAGAGCTTTATGCATGGAACCTGCGTAGAATGGATATATATGAAGGACAAAGGAGTTTGAACTTGTTTTGACTGAAGGAATTCATTTTATAGCAAAAATACCAAATTGGCCTTAACTCGCAAAAATAAGGCTATTCCTGTTTTTCTTTCTCAAACAAGGTCATTTAAAGAGCTTTATGCATGTAACCTACTTAGAATGGATATATATGAAGGACAAAGGAGTTTGAACATGTTTTGACTGAAGGAATTGTTGTTTTTAAGCAAAAATCCGAATTTCTTCTTAACTCGCAAAAGTAAGGTTATTCCTGTTTTTCTTTCTCAAACAAGGTCATTTAAAGAGGTTTTTTCATGGAACCTTCTTAGAATGGATATATATGAAGGACAAAGGAGTTTGAACTTTTTTTGACTGAAGGAATTCATTTTATAGCAAAAATACCAATTTGGCCTTAACTCGCAAAAATAAGGCTATTCCTGTTTTTCTTTCTCATACAAGGACATTTAAAGAGGTTTATGCATGGAACCTACTTAGAATGGATATATATGAAGGACAAAGGAATTTGAACTTGTTTTGACTGAAGGAATTCATTTTATAGCAAAAATACAAATTTGGCCTTAACTCGCAAAAGTAAGGATATTCCTGTTTATCTTTCTCAAACAAGGTAATTTAAAGAGGTTTATGCATGGAACCTACTTAGAATTGATTCATATGAAGGACAAAGGAGTTTGAACATGTTTTGACTGAAGGAATTGTTGTTTTTAAGCAAAAATACCAATTTCGTCTTAACTCGCAAAAGTAAGGCTATTCCTGTTTTTCTTTCTCATACAAGGACATTTAGAGAGGTTTATGCATGGAACCTACTTAGAATGGATATATATGAAGAACAAAGGAGTTTGAACTTGTTTTGACTGAAGGAATTCATTTTATAGCAAAAATACCAATTTGGCCTTAACTCGCGAAAGTAAGGCTATTCCTGTTTTTCTTTCTCAAACAAGGTCATTTAAAGAGCTTTATGCATGGAACCTGCGTAGAATGGATATATATGAAGGACATAGGAGTTTGAACTTGTTTTGACTGAAGGAATTCATTTTATAGCAAAAATACCAATTTGGCCTTAACTCGCAAAAGTAAGGCTATTCCTGTTTTTCTTTCTCAAACAAGGTCATTTAAAGAGCTTTATGCATGGAACCTGCGTAGAATGGATATATATGAAGGACAAAGGAGTTTGAACTTGTTTTGACTGAAGGAATTCATTTTATAGCAAAAATACCAAATTGGCCTTAACTCGCAAAAATAAGGCTATTCCTGTTTTTCTTTCTCAAACAAGGTCATTTAAAGAGCTTTATGCATGTAACCTACTTAGAATGGATATATATGAAGGACAAAGGAGTTTGAACTTGTTTTGACTGAAGGAATTCATTTTATAGCAAAAATACCAATTTGGCCTTAACTCGCAAAAATAAGGCTATTCCTGTTTTTCTTTCTCATACAAGGACATTTAAAGAGGTTTATGCATGGAATCTACTTAGAAATGATATATATGAAGGACAAATGAGTTTGAACATGTTTTGACTGAAGGAATTGTTGTTTTTAAGCAAAAATCCGAATTTCGTCTTAACTCGCGAAAGTAAGGCTATTCCTGTTTTTCTTTCTCATACAAGGACATTTAAAGAGGTTTATGCATGGAATCTACTTAGAAATGATATATATGAAGGACAAATGAGTTTCAACTTGTTTCGACTGAAGGAATTGGTGTTTTTAAGCAAAAATCCGAATTTCTTCTTAACTCGCAAAAGTAAGGTTATTCCTGTTTTTCTTTCTCATACAAGGACATTTAAAGAGGTTTATGCATGGAACCTACTTAGAATGGATATATATGAAGGACAAAGGAATTTGAACTTGTTTTGACTGAAGGAATTCATTTTATAGCAAAAATACCAATTTGGCCTTAACTCGCAAAAGTAAGGATATTCCTGTTTTTCTTTCTCAAACAAGGTCATTTAAAGAGGTTTATGCATGGAACCTACTTAGAATTGATTCATATGAAGGACAAAGGAGTTTGAACATGTTTTGACTGAAGGAATTGTTGTTTTTAAGCAAAAATCCGAATTTCGTCTTAACTCGCAAAAGTAAGGCTATTCCTGTTTTTCTTTCTCATACAAGGACATTTAGAGAGGTTTATGCATGGAACCTACTTAGAATGGATATATATGAAGAACAAAGGAGTTTGAACTTGTTTTGACTGAAGGAATTCATTTTATAGCAAAAATACCAATTTGGCCTTAACTCGCGAAAGTAAGGCTATTCCTGTTTTTCTTTCTCAAACAAGGTCATTTAAAGAGCTTTATGCATGGAACCTGCGTAGAATGGATATATATGAAGGACAAAGGAGTTTGAACTTGTTTTGACTGAAGGAATTCATTTTATAGCAAAAATACCAATTTGGCCTTAACTCGCAAAAGTAAGGCTATTCCTGTTTTTCTTTCTCAAACAAGGTCATTTAAAGAGCTTTATGCATGGAACCTGCGTAGAATGGATATATATGAAGGACAAAGGAGTTTGAACTTGTTTTGACTGAAGGAATTCATTTTATAGCAAAAATACCAAATTGGCCTTAACTCGCAAAAATAAGGCTATTCCTGTTTTTCTTTCTCAAACAAGGTCATTTAAAGAGCTTTATGCATGTAACCTACTTAGAATGGATATATATGAAGGACAAAGGAGTTTGAACATGTTTTGACTGAAGGAATTGTTGTTTTTAAGCAAAAATCCGAATTTCTTCTTAACTCGCAAAAGTAAGGTTATTCCTGTTTTTCTTTCTCAAACAAGGTCATTTAAAGAGGTTTTTTCATGGAACCTTCTTAGAATGGATATATATGAAGGACAAAGGAGTTTGAACTTTTTTTGACTGAAGGAATTCATTTTATAGCAAAAATACCAATTTGGCCTTAACTCGCAAAAATAAGGCTATTCCTGTTTTTCTTTCTCATACAAGGACATTTAAAGAGGTTTATGCATGGAACCTACTTAGAATGGATATATATGAAGGACAAAGGAATTTGAACTTGTTTTGACTGAAGGAATTCATTTTATAGCAAAAATACAAATTTGGCCTTAACTCGCAAAAGTAAGGATATTCCTGTTTATCTTTCTCAAACAAGGTAATTTAAAGAGGTTTATGCATGGAACCTACTTAGAATTGATTCATATGAAGGACAAAGGAGTTTGAACATGTTTTGACTGAAGGAATTGTTGTTTTTAAGCAAAAATACCAATTTCGTCTTAACTCGCAAAAGTAAGGCTATTCCTGTTTTTCTTTCTCATACAAGGACATTTAGAGAGGTTTATGCATGGAACCTACTTAGAATGGATATATATGAAGAACAAAGGAGTTTGAACTTGTTTTGACTGAAGGAATTCATTTTATAGCAAAAATACCAATTTGGCCTTAACTCGCGAAAGTAAGGCTATTCCTGTTTTTCTTTCTCAAACAAGGTCATTTAAAGAGCTTTATGCATGGAACCTGCGTAGAATGGATATATATGAAGGACAAAGGAGTTTGAACTTGTTTTGACTGAAGGAATTCATTTTATAGCAAAAATACCAATTTGGCCTTAACTCGCAAAAGTAAGGCTATTCCTGTTTTTCTTTCTCAAACAAGGTCATTTAAAGAGCTTTATGCATGGAACCTGCGTAGAATGGATATATATGAAGGACAAAGGAGTTTGAACTTGTTTTGACTGAAGGAATTCATTTTATAGCAAAAATACCAATTTGGCCTTAACTCGCAAAAATAAGGCTATTCCTGTTTTTCTTTCTCATACAAGGACATTTAAAGAGGTTTATGCATGGAACCTACTTAGAATTGATTCATATGAAGGACAAAGGAGTTTGACATGTTTTGACTGAAGGAATTGTTGTTTTTAAGCAAAAATCCGAATTTCGTCTTAACTCGCAAAAGTAAGGCTATTCCTGTTTTTCTTTCTCATACAAGGACATTTAAAGAGGTTTATGCATGGAATCTACTTAGAAATGATATATATGAAGGACAAATGAGTTTGAACATGTTTTGACTGAAGGAATTGTTGTTTTTAAGCAAAAATCCGAATTTCGTCTTAACTCGCGAAAGTAAGGCTATTCCTGTTTTTCTTTCTCATACAAGGACATTTAAAGAGGTTTATGCATGGAACCTGCTTAGAATGGATATATATGAAGGACAAAGGAGTTTGAACTTGTTTTGACTGAAGGAATTCATTTTATTGCAAAAATACCAATTTGGCCTTAACTCGCAAAAATAAGGCTATTCCTGTTTTTCTTTCTCATACAAGGACATTTAAAGAGGTTTATGCATGGAACCTACTTAGAATGGATATATATGAAGGACAAAGGAATTTGAACTTGTTTTGACTGAAGGAATTCATTTTATAGCAAAAATACCAATTTGGCCTTAACTCGCAAAAGTAAGGATATTCCTGTTTTTCTTTCTCAAACAAGGTCATTTAAAGAGGTTTATGCATGGAACCTACTTAGAATTGATTCATATGAAGGACAAAGGAGTTTGAACATGTTTTGACTGAAGGAATTGTTGTTTTTAAGCAAAAATCCGAATTTCGTCTTAACTCGCAAAAGTAAGGCTATTCCTGTTTTTCTTTCTCATACAAGGACATTTAGAGAGGTTTATGCATGGAACCTACTTAGAATGGATATATATGAAGAACAAAGGAGTTTGAACTTGTTTTGACTGAAGGAATTCATTTTATAGCAAAAATACCAATTTGGCCTTAACTCGCAAAAGTAAGGCTATTCCTGTTTTTCTTTCTCAAACAAGGTCATTTAAAGAGCTTTATGCATGGAACCTGCGTAGAATGGATATATATGAAGGACAAAGGAGTTTGAACTTGTTTTGACTGAAGGAATTCATTTTATAGCAAAAATACCAAATTGGCCTTAACTCGCAAAAATAAGGCTATTCCTGTTTTTCTTTCTCAAACAAGGTCATTTAAAGAGCTTTATGCATGTAACCTACTTAGAATGGATATATATGAAGGACAAAGGAGTTTGAACATGTTTTGACTGAAGGAATTGTTGTTTTTAAGCAAAAATCCGAATTTCTTCTTAACTCGCAAAAGTAAGGTTATTCCTGTTTTTCTTTCTCAAACAAGGTCATTTAAAGAGGTTTTTTCATGGAACCTTCTTAGAATGGATATATATGAAGGACAAAGGAGTTTGAACTTTTTTTGACTGAAGGAATTCATTTTATAGCAAAAATACCAATTTGGCCTTAACTCGCAAAAATAAGGCTATTCCTGTTTTTCTTTCTCATACAAGGACATTTAAAGAGGTTTATGCATGGAACCTACTTAGAATGGATATATATGAAGGACAAAGGAATTTGAACTTGTTTTGACTGAAGGAATTCATTTTATAGCAAAAATACAAATTTGGCCTTAACTCGCAAAAGTAAGGATATTCCTGTTTATCTTTCTCAAACAAGGTAATTTAAAGAGGTTTATGCATGGAACCTACTTAGAATTGATTCATATGAAGGACAAAGGAGTTTGAACATGTTTTGACTGAAGGAATTGTTGTTTTTAAGCAAAAATACCAATTTCGTCTTAACTCGCAAAAGTAAGGCTATTCCTGTTTTTCTTTCTCATACAAGGACATTTAGAGAGGTTTATGCATGGAACCTACTTAGAATGGATATATATGAAGAACAAAGGAGTTTGAACTTGTTTTGACTGAAGGAATTCATTTTATAGCAAAAATACCAATTTGGCCTTAACTCGCGAAAGTAAGGCTATTCCTGTTTTTCTTTCTCAAACAAGGTCATTTAAAGAGCTTTATGCATGGAACCTGCGTAGAATGGATATATATGAAGGACAAAGGAGTTTGAACTTGTTTTGACTGAAGGAATTCATTTTATAGCAAAAATACCAATTTGGCCTTAACTCGCAAAAGTAAGGCTATTCCTGTTTTTCTTTCTCAAACAAGGTCATTTAAAGAGCTTTATGCATGGAACCTGCGTAGAATGGATATATATGAAGGACAAAGGAGTTTGAACTTGTTTTGACTGAAGGAATTCATTTTATAGCAAAAATACCAAATTGGCCTTAACTCGCAAAAATAAGGCTATTCCTGTTTTTCTTTCTCAAACAAGGTCATTTAAAGAGCTTTATGCATGTAACCTACTTAGAATGGATATATATGAAGGACAAAGGAGTTTGAACTTGTTTTGACTGAAGGAATTCATTTTATAGCAAAAATACCAATTTGGCCTTAACTCGCAAAAATAAGGCTATTCCTGTTTTTCTTTCTCATACAAGGACATTTAAAGAGGTTTATGCATGGAATCTACTTAGAAATGATATATATGAAGGACAAATGAGTTTGAACATGTTTTGACTGAAGGAATTGTTGTTTTTAAGCAAAAATCCGAATTTCGTCTTAACTCGCGAAAGTAAGGCTATTCCTGTTTTTCTTTCTCATACAAGGACATTTAAAGAGGTTTATGCATGGAATCTACTTAGAAATGATATATATGAAGGACAAATGAGTTTCAACTTGTTTCGACTGAAGGAATTGGTGTTTTTAAGCAAAAATCCGAATTTCTTCTTAACTCGCAAAAGTAAGGTTATTCCTGTTTTTCTTTCTCATACAGGACATTTAAAGAGGTTTATGCATGGAACCTACTTAGAATGGATATATATGAAGGACAAAGGAATTTGAACTTGTTTTGACTGAAGGAATTCATTTTATAGCAAAAATACCAATTTGGCCTTAACTCGCAAAAGTAAGGATATTCCTGTTTTTCTTTCTCAAACAAGGTCTTTTAAAGAGGTTATGCATGGAACCTACTTAGAATTGATTCATATGAAGACAAAGGAGTTTGAACATGTTTTGACTGAAGGAATTGTTGTTTTTAAGCAAAAATCCGAATTTCGTCTTAACTCGCAAAAGTAAGGCTATTCTGTTTTTCTTTCTCATACAAGGACATTTAGAGAGGTTTATGCATGGAACCTACTAGAATGGATATATATGAAGAACAAAGGAGTTTGAACTTGTTTTGACTGAAGGAATTCATTTTATAGCAAAAATACCAATTTGGCCTTAACTCGCGAAAGTAAGGCTATTCCTGTTTTTCTTTCTCAAACAAGGTCATTTAAAGAGCTTTATGCATGGAACCTGCGTAGAATGGATATATATGAAGGACAAAGGAGTTTGAACTTGTTTTGACTGAAGGAATTCATTTTATAGCAAAAATACCAATTTGGCCTTAACTCGCAAAAGTAAGGCTATTCCAGTTTTTCTTTCTCAAACAAGGTCATTTAAAGAGCTTTATGCATGGAACCTGCGTAGAATGGATATATATGAAGGACAAAGGAGTTGAACTTGTTTTGACTGAAGAATTCATTTTATAGCAAAAATACCAAATTGGCCTTAACTCGCAAAAATAAGGCTATTCTGTTTTTCTTTCTCAAACAAGGTCATTTAAAGAGCTTTATGCATGTAACCTAAACTTAGAATGGATATATATGAAGGACAAAGGAGTTTGAACATGTTTTGACTGAAGGGAATTGTTGTTTTTAAGCAAAAATCCGAATTTCTTCTTAACTCGCAAAGTAAGGTTATTCCTGTTTTTCTTTCTCAAACAAGGTCATTTAAAGAGGTTTTTTCATGGAACCTTCTTAGAATGGATATATATGAAGGACAAAGGAGTTTGAACTTTTTTTGACTGAAGGAATTCATTTTATAGCAAAAATACCAATTTGGCCTTAACTCGCAAAAATAAGGCTATTCCTGTTTTTCTTTCTCATACCAAGGACATTTAAAGAGGTTTATGCATGGAACCTACTTAGAATGGATATATATGAAGGACAAAGAATTTGAACTTGTTTTGACTGGAAGGAATTCATTTTATAGCAAAAATACAAATTTTGGCCTTAACTCGCAAAAGTAAGGATATTCCTGTTTATCTTTCTCAAACAAGGTAATTTAAAGAGGTTTATGCATGGAACCTACTTAGAATGATTCATATGAAGGACAAAGGAGTTTGAACATGTTTTGACTGAAGGGAATTGTTGTTTTTAAGCAAAAATACCAATTTCCGTCTTAACTCGCAAAAGTATGGCTATTCCTGTTTTTCTTTCTCATACAAGGACATTTAGAGAGGTTTATGCATGGAACCTACTTAGAATGGATATATATGAAGAACAAAGGAGTTTGAAACTTGTTTTGACTGAAGGAATTCATTTTATAGCAAAAATACCAATTTGGCCTTAACTCGCGAAGTAAGGCTATTCCTGTTTTTCTTTCTCAAACAAGGTCATTTAAAGAGCTTTATGCATGGAACCTGCGTAGAATGGATATATATGAAGGACAAAGGAGTTTGAACTTGTTTTGACTGAAGGAATTCATTTTATAGCAAAAATACCAATTTGGCCTTAACTCGCAAAAGTAAGGCTATTCCTGTTTTTCTTTCTCAAACAAGGTCATTTAAAGAGCTTTATGCATGGAACCTGCGTAGAATGGATATATATGAAGGACAAAGGAGTTTGAACTTGTTTTGACTGAAGGAATTCATTTTATAGCAAAAATACCAAATTGGCCTTAACTCGCAAAAATAAGGCTATTCCTGTTTTTCTTTCTCAAACAAGGTCATTTAAAGAGCTTTATGCATGTAACCTACTTAGAATGGATATATATGAAGGACAAAGGAGTTTGAACTTGTTTTGACTGAAGGAATTCATTTTATAGCAAAAATACCAATTTGGCCTTAACTCGCAAAAATAAGGCTATTCCTGTTTTCTTTCTCATACAAGGACATTTAAAGAGGTTTATGCATGGAACCTACTTAGAATTGATTCATATGAAGGACAAAGGAGTTTGACATGTTTTGACTGAAGGAATTGTTGTTTTTAAGCAAAAATCCGAATTTCGTCTTAACTCGCAAAAGTAAGGCTATTCCTGTTTTACTTTCTCATACAAGGTCATTTAAAGAGGTTTATGCATGGAATCTACTTAGAAGGGAAATATATGAAGGACAAATGAGTTTCAACTTGTTTCGACTGAAGGAATTGGTGTTTTTAAGCAAAAATCCGAATTTCTTCTTAACTCGCAAAAGTAAGGTTATTCCTGTTTTCTTTCTCATACAAGGACATTTAAAGAGGTTTATGCATGGAATCTACTTAGAAATGATATATATGAAGGACAAATGAGTTTGAACATGTTTTGACTGAAGGAATTGTTGTTTTTAAGCAAAAATCCGAATTTCGTCTTAACTCGCGAAAGTAAGGCTATTCCTGTTTTTCTTTCTCATACAAGGACATTTAAAGAGGTTTATGCATGGAATCTACTTAGAAATGATATATATGAAGGACAAATGAGTTTTCAACTTGTTTCGACTGAAGGAATTGGTGTTTTTAAGCAAAAATCCGAATTTCTTCTTAACTCGCAAAAGTAAGGTGTATTCCTGTTTTTCTTTCTCATACAAGGACATTTAAAGAGGTTTATGCATGGAACCTACTTAGAATGGATATATATGAAGGACAAAGGAATTTGAACTTGTTTTGACTGAAGGAATTCATTTTATAGCAAAAATACCAATTTGGCCTTAACTCGCAAAAGTAAGGATATTCCTGTTTTTCTTTCTCAAACAAGGTCATTTAAAGAGGTTTATGCATGGAACCTACTCTAGAATTGATTCATATGAAGGACAAAGAGTTTGAACATGTTTTGACTGAAGGAATTGTTGTTTTTAAGCAAAAATCCGAATTTCGTCTTAACTCGCAAAAGTAAGGCTATCTGTTTTTCTTTCTCATACAAGGACATTTAGAGAGGTTTATGCATGGAACCTACTTAGAATGGATATATATGAAGAACAAAGGAGTTTGAACTTGTTTTGACTGAAGGAATTCATTTTATAGCAAAAATACCAATTTGGCCTTAACTCGCGAAAGTAAGGCTATTCCTGTTTTTCTTTCTCAAACAAGGTCATTTAAAGAGCTTTATGCATGGAACCTGCGTAGAATGGATATATATGAAGGACAAAGGAGTTTGAACTTGTTTTGACTGAAGGAATTCATTTTATAGCAAAAATACCAATTTGGCCTTAACTCGCAAAAGTAAGGCTATTCCTGTTTTTCTTTCTCAAACAAGGTCATTTAAAGAGCTTTATGCATGGAACCTGCGTAGAATGGATATATATGAAGGACAAAGGAGTTTGAACTTGTTTTGACTGAAGGAATTCATTTTATAGCAAAAATACCAAATTGGCCTTAACTCGCAAAAATAAGGCTATTCCTGTTTTTCTTTCTCAAACAAGGTCATTTAAAGAGCTTTATGCATGTAACCTACTTAGAATGGATATATATGAAGGACAAAGGAGTTTGAACATGTTTTGACTGAAGGAATTGTTGTTTTTAAGCAAAAATCCGAATTTCTTCTTAACTCGCAAAAGTAAGGTTATTCCTGTTTTTCTTTCTCAAACAAGGTCATTTAAAGAGGTTTTTTCATGGAACCTTCTTAGAATGGATATATATGAAGGACAAAGGAGTTTGAACTTTTTTTGACTGAAGGAATTCATTTTATAGCAAAAATACCAATTTGGCCTTAACTCGCAAAAATAAGGCTATTCCTGTTTTTCTTTCTCATACAAGGACATTTAAAGAGGTTTATGCATGGAACCTACTTAGAATGGATATATATGAAGGACAAAGGAATTTGAACTTGTTTTGACTGAAGGAATTCATTTTATAGCAAAAATACAAATTTGGCCTTAACTCGCAAAAGTAAGGATATTCCTGTTTATCTTTCTCAAACAAGGTAATTTAAAGAGGTTTATGCATGGAACCTACTTAGAATTGATTCATATGAAGGACAAAGGAGTTTGAACATGTTTTGACTGAAGGAATTGTTGTTTTTAAGCAAAAATACCAATTTCGTCTTAACTCGCAAAAGTAAGGCTATTCCTGTTTTTCTTTCTCATACAAGGACATTTAGAGAGGTTTATGCATGGAACCTACTTAGAATGGATATATATGAAGAACAAAGGAGTTTGAACTTGTTTTGACTGAAGGAATTCATTTTATAGCAAAAATACCAATTTGGCCTTAACTCGCGAAAGTAAGGCTATTCCTGTTTTTCTTTCTCAAACAAGGTCATTTAAAGAGCTTTATGCATGGAACCTGCGTAGAATGGATATATATGAAGGACAAAGGAGTTTGAACTTGTTTTGACTGAAGGAATTCATTTTATAGCAAAAATACCAATTTGGCCTTAACTCGCAAAAGTAAGGCTATTCCTGTTTTTCTTTCTCAAACAAGGTCATTTAAAGAGCTTTATGCATGGAACCTGCGTAGAATGGATATATATGAAGGACAAAGGAGTTTGAACTTGTTTTGACTGAAGGAATTCATTTTATAGCAAAAATACCAAATTGGCCTTAACTCGCAAAAATAAGGCTATTCCTGTTTTTCTTTCTCAAACAAGGTCATTTAAAGAGCTTTATGCATGTAACCTACTTAGAATGGATATATATGAAGGACAAAGGAGTTTGAACTTGTTTTGACTGAAGGAATTCATTTTATAGCAAAAATACCAATTTGGCCTTAACTCGCAAAAATAAGGCTATTCCTGTTTTTCTTTCTCATACAAGGACATTTAAAGAGGTTTATGCATGGAACCTACTTAGAATTGATTCATATGAAGGACAAAGGAGTTTGACATGTTTTGACTGAAGGAATTGTTGTTTTTAAGCAAAAATCCGAATTTCGTCTTAACTCGCAAAAGTAAGGCTATTCCTGTTTTACTTTCTCATACAAGGTCATTTAAAGAGGTTTATGCATGGAATCTACTTAGAAGGGAAATATATGAAGGACAAATGAGTTTCAACTTGTTTCGACTGAAGGAATTGGTGTTTTTAAGCAAAAATCCGAATTTCTTCTTAACTCGCAAAAGTAAGGTTATTCCTGTTTTTCTTTCTCATACAAGGACATTTAAAGAGGTTTATGCATGGAATCTACTTAGAAATGATATATATGAAGGACAAATGAGTTTGAACATGTTTTGACTGAAGGAATTGTTGTTTTTAAGCAAAAATCCGAATTTCGTCTTAACTCGCGAAAGTAAGGCTATTCCTGTTTTTCTTTCTCATACAAGGACATTTAAAGAGGTTTATGCATGGAATCTACTTAGAAATGATATATATGAAGGACAAATGAGTTTCAACTTGTTTCGACTGAAGGAATTGGTGTTTTTAAGCAAAAATCCGAATTTCTTCTTAACTCGCAAAAGTAAGGTTATTCCTGTTTTTCTTTCTCAAACAAGGACATTTAAAGAGGTTTATGCATGGAACCTGCTTAGAATGGATATATATGAAGGACAAAGGAGTTTGAACTTGTTTTGACTGAAGGAATTCATTTTATTGCAAAAATACCAATTTGGCCTTAACTCGCAAAAATAAGGCTATTCCTGTTTTTCTTTCTCATACAAGGACATTTAAAGAGGTTTATGCATGGAACCTACTTAGAATGGATATATATGAAGGACAAAGGAATTTGAACTTGTTTTGACTGAAGGAATTCATTTTATAGCAAAAATACCAATTTGGCCTTAACTCGCAAAAGTAAGGATATTCCTGTTTTTCTTTCTCAAACAAGGTCATTTAAAGAGGTTTATGCATGGAACCTACTTAGAATTGATTCATATGAAGGACAAAGGAGTTTGAACATGTTTTGACTGAAGGAATTGTTGTTTTTAAGCAAAAATCCGAATTTCGTCTTAACTCGCAAAAGTAAGGCTATTCCTGTTTTTCTTTCTCATACAAGGACATTTAGAGAGGTTTATGCATGGAACCTACTTAGAATGGATATATATGAAGAACAAAGGAGTTTGAACTTGTTTTGACTGAAGGAATTCATTTTATAGCAAAAATACCAATTTGGCCTTAACTCGCGAAAGTAAGGCTATTCCTGTTTTTCTTTCTCAAACAAGGTCATTTAAATAGCTTTATGCATGGAACCTGCGTAGAATGGATATATATGAAGGACAAAGGAGTTTGAACTTGTTTTGACTGAAGGAATTCATTTTATAGCAAAAATACCAATTTGGCCTTAACTCGCAAAAGTAAGGCTATTCCTGTTTTTCTTTCTCAAACAAGGTCATTTAAAGAGCTTTATGCATGGAACCTGCGTAGAATGGATATATATGAAGGACAAAGGAGTTTGAACTTGTTTTGACTGAAGGAATTCATTTTATAGCAAAAATACCAAATTGGCCTTAACTCGCAAAAATAAGGCTATTCCTGTTTTTCTTTCTCAAACAAGGTCATTTAAAGAGCTTTATGCATGTAACCTACTTAGAATGGATATATATGAAGGACAAAGGAGTTTGAACATGTTTTGACTGAAGGAATTGTTGTTTTTAAGCAAAAATCCGAATTTCTTCTTAACTCGCAAAAGTAAGGTTATTCCTGTTTTTCTTTCTCAAACAAGGTCATTTAAAGAGGTTTTTTCATGGAACCTTCTTAGAATGGATATATATGAAGGACAAAGGAGTTTGAACTTTTTTTGACTGAAGGAATTCATTTTATAGCAAAAATACCAATTTGGCCTTAACTCGCAAAAATAAGGCTATTCCTGTTTTTCTTTCTCATACAAGGACATTTAAAGAGGTTTATGCATGGAACCTACTTAGAATGGATATATATGAAGGACAAAGGAATTTGAACTTGTTTTGACTGAAGGAATTCATTTTATAGCAAAAATACAAATTTGGCCTTAACTCGCAAAAGTAAGGATATTCCTGTTTATCTTTCTCAAACAAGGTAATTTAAAGAGGTTTATGCATGGAACCTACTTAGAATTGATTCATATGAAGGACAAAGGAGTTTGAACATGTTTTGACTGAAGGAATTGTTGTTTTTAAGCAAAAATACCAATTTCGTCTTAACTCGCAAAAGTAAGGCTATTCCTGTTTTTCTTTCTCATACAAGGACATTTAGAGAGGTTTATGCATGGAACCTACTTAGAATGGATATATATGAAGAACAAAGGAGTTTGAACTTGTTTTGACTGAAGGAATTCATTTTATAGCAAAAATACCAATTTGGCCTTAACTCGCGAAAGTAAGGCTATTCCTGTTTTTCTTTCTCAAACAAGGTCATTTAAAGAGCTTTATGCATGGAACCTGCGTAGAATGGATATATATGACGGACAAAGGAGTTTGAACTTGTTTTGACTGAAGGAATTCATTTTATAGCAAAAATACCAATTTGGCCTTAACTCGCAAAAGTAAGGCTATTCCTGTTTTTCTTTCTCAAACAAGGTCATTTAAAGAGCTTTATGCATGGAACCTGCGTAGAATGGATATATATGAAGGACAAAGGAGTTTGAACTTGTTTTGACTGAAGGAATTCATTTTATAGCAAAAATACCAAATTGGCCTTAACTCGCAAAAATAAGGCTATTCCTGTTTTTCTTTCTCAAACAAGGTCATTTAAAGAGCTTTATGCATGTAACCTACTTAGAATGGATATATATGAAGGACAAAGGAGTTTGAACATGTTTTGACTGAAGGAATTGTTGTTTTTAAGCAAAAATCCGAATTTCGTCTTAACTCGCAAAAGTAAGGCTATTCCTGTTTTTCTTTCTCATACAAGGACATTTAAAGAGGTTTATGCATGGAATCTACTTAGAAATGATATATATGAAGGACAAATGAGTTTGAACATGTTTCGACTGAAGGAATTGGTGTTTTTAAGCAAAAATCCGAATTTCTTCTTAACTCGCAAAAGTAAGGTTATTCCTGTTTTTCTTTCTCAAACAAGGTCATTTAAAGAGGTTTTTTCATGGAACCTTCTTAGAATGGATATATATGAAATACAAAGGAGTTTGAACTTGTTTTGACTGAAGGAATTCATTTTATAGCAAAAATACCAATTTGGCCTTAACTCGCAAAAGTAAGGCTATTCCTGTTTTTCTTTGTCATACAAGGTCATTTAAAGAGGTTTATGCATGGAACCTGCTTAGAATCGATATATATGAAGGACAAAGGAGTTTGAACTTGTTTTGACTGAAGGAATTCATTTTATAGCAAAAATACCAATTTGGCCTTAACTCGCAAAAATAAGGCTATTCCTGTTTTTCTTTCTCATACAAGGACATTTAAAGAGGTTTATGCATGGAACCTACTTAGAATTGATTCATATGAAGGACAAAGGAGTTTGAACATGTTTTGACTGAAGGAATTGTTGTTTTTAAGCAAAAATCCGAATTTCGTCTTAACTCGCAAAAGTAAGGCTATTCCTGTTTTTCTTTCTCATACAAGGACATTTAAAGAGGTTTATGCATGGAACCTACTTAGAATTGATTCATATGAAGGACAAAGGAGTTTGAACATGTTTTGACTGAAGGAATTGTTGTTTTTAAGCAAAAATCCGAATTTCGTCTTAACTCGCAAAAATAAGGCTATTCCTGTTTTTCATTCTCATACAAGGACATTTAAAGAGGTTTATGCATGGAATCTACTTAGAAATGATATATATGAAGGACAAAGGAATTTGAACTTGTTTTGACTGAAGGAATTCATTTTATAGCAAAAATACCAATTTGGCCTTAACTCGCAAAAGTAAGGCTATTCCTGTTTTTCTTTCTCAAACAAGGTCATTTAAAGAGGTTTATGCATGGAACCTACTTAGAATTGATTCATATGAAGGACAAAGGAGTTTGAACATGTTTTGACTGAAGGAATTGTTGTTTTTAAGCAAAAATCCGAATTTCGTCTTAACTCGCAAAAGTAAGGCTATTCCTGTTTTTCTTTCTCATACAAGGTCATTTAAAGAGGTTTATGCATGGAATCTACTTAGAAGGGAAATATATGAAGGACAAATGAGTTTCAACTTGTTTCGACTGAAGGAATTGGTGTTTTTAAGCAAAAATCCGAATTTCTTCTTAACTCGCAAAAGTAAGGTTATTCCTGTTTTTCTTTCTCAAACAAGGTCATTTAAAGAGGTTTTTTCATGGAACCTTCTTAGAATGGATATATATGAAGGACAAAGGAGTTTGAACTTGTTTTGACTGAAGGAATTCATTTTATAGCAAAAATACCAATTTGGCCTTAACTCGCAAAAATAAGGCTGTTCCTGTTTTTCTTTCTCATACAAGGACATTTAGAGAGGTTTATGCATGGAACCTACTTAGAATGGATATATATGAAGGACAAAGGAATTTGAACTTGTTTTGACTGAAGGAATTCATTTTATAGCAAAAATACCAATTTGGCCTTAACTCGCGAAAGTAAGGCTATTCCTGTTTTTCTTTCTCAAACAATGTCATTTAAAGAGGTTTATGCATGGAATCTACTTAGAAGGGAAATATATGAAGGACAAATGAGTTTCAACTTGTTTCGACTGAAGGAATTGGTGTTTTTAAGCAAAAATCCGAATTTCTTCTTAACTCGCAAAAGTAAGGTTATTCCTGTTTTTCTTTCTCATACAAGGACATTTAAAGAGGTTTATGCATGGAATCTACTTAGAAATGATATATATGAAGGACAAATGAGTTTGAACATGTTTTGACTGAAGGAATTGTTGTTTTTAAGCAACAATCCGAATTTCGTCTTAACTCGCAAAAGTAAGGCTATTCCTGTTTTTCTTTCTCATACAAGGACATTTAAAGAGGTTTATGCATGGAATCTACTTAGAAATGATATATATGAAGGACAAATGAGTTTCAACTTGTTTCGACTGAAGGAATTGGTGTTTTTAAGCAAAAATCCGAATTTCTTCTTAACTCGCAAAAGTAAGGTTATTCCTGTTTTTCTTTCTCAAACAAGGTCATTTAAAGAGGTTTTTTCATGGAACCTTCTTAGAATGGATATATATGAAGGACAAAGGAGTTTGAACTTTTTTTGACTGAAGGAATTCATTTTATAGCAAAAATACCAATTTGGCCTTAACTCGCAAAAATAAGGCTATTCCTGTTTTTCTTTCTCATACAAGGACATTTAAAGAGGTTTATGCATGGAACCTACTTAGAATGGATATATATGAAGGACAAAGGAGTTTGAACATGTTTTGACTGAAGGAATTGTTGTTTTTAAGCAAAAATCCGAATTTCGTCTTAACTCGCAAAAGTAAGGCTATTCCTGTTTTTCTTTCTCATACAAGGACATTTAAAGAGGTTTATGCATGGAATCTACTTAGAAATGATATATATGAAGGACAAATGAGTTTGAACATGTTTCGACTGAAGGAATTGGTGTTTTTAAGCAAAAATCCGAATTTCTTCTTAACTCGCAAAAGTAAGGTTATTCCTGTTTTTCTTTCTCAAACAAGGTCATTTAAAGAGGTTTTTTCATGGAACCTTCTTAGAATGGATATATATGAAATACAAAGGAGTTTGAACTTGTTTTGACTGAAGGAATTCATTTTATAGCAAAAATACCAATTTGGCCTTAACTCGCAAAAGTAAGGCTATTCCTGTTTTTCTTTGTCATACAAGGTCATTTAAAGAGGTTTATGCATGGAACCTGCTTAGAATCGATATATATGAAGGACAAAGGAGTTTGAACTTGTTTTGACTGAAGGAATTCATTTTATAGCAAAAATACCAATTTGGCCTTAACTCGCAAAAATAAGGCTATTCCTGTTTTTCTTTCTCATACAAGGACATTTAAAGAGGTTTATGCATGGAACCTACTTAGAATTGATTCATATGAAGGACAAAGGAGTTTGAACATGTTTTGACTGAAGGAATTGTTGTTTTTAAGCAAAAATCCGAATTTCGTCTTAACTCGCAAAAGTAAGGCTATTCCTGTTTTTCTTTCTCATACAAGGACATTTAAAGAGGTTTATGCATGGAACCTACTTAGAATTGATTCATATGAAGGACAAAGGAGTTTGAACATGTTTTGACTGAAGGAATTGTTGTTTTTAAGCAAAAATCCGAATTTCGTCTTAACTCGCAAAAATAAGGCTATTCCTGTTTTTCATTCTCATACAAGGACATTTAAAGAGGTTTATGCATGGAATCTACTTAGAAATGATATATATGAAGGACAAAGGAATTTGAACTTGTTTTGACTGAAGGAATTCATTTTATAGCAAAAATACCAATTTGGCCTTAACTCGCAAAAGTAAGGCTATTCCTGTTTTTCTTTCTCAAACAAGGTCATTTAAAGAGGTTTATGCATGGAACCTACTTAGAATTGATTCATATGAAGGACAAAGGAGTTTGAACATGTTTTGACTGAAGGAATTGTTGTTTTTAAGCAAAAATCCGAATTTCGTCTTAACTCGCAAAAGTAAGGCTATTCCTGTTTTTCTTTCTCATACAAGGTCATTTAAAGAGGTTTATGCATGGAATCTACTTAGAAGGGAAATATATGAAGGACAAATGAGTTTCAACTTGTTTCGACTGAAGGAATTGGTGTTTTTAAGCAAAAATCCGAATTTCTTCTTAACTCGCAAAAGTAAGGTTATTCCTGTTTTTCTTTCTCAAACAAGGTCATTTAAAGAGGTTTTTTCATGGAACCTTCTTAGAATGGATATATATGAAGGACAAAGGAGTTTGAACTTGTTTTGACTGAAGGAATTCATTTTATAGCAAAAATACCAATTTGGCCTTAACTCGCAAAAATAAGGCTGTTCCTGTTTTTCTTTCTCATACAAGGACATTTAGAGAGGTTTATGCATGGAACCTACTTAGAATGGATATATATGAAGGACAAAGGAATTTGAACTTGTTTTGACTGAAGGAATTCATTTTATAGCAAAAATACCAATTTGGCCTTAACTCGCGAAAGTAAGGCTATTCCTGTTTTTCTTTCTCAAACAATGTCATTTAAAGAGGTTTATGCATGGAATCTACTTAGAAGGGAAATATATGAAGGACAAATGAGTTTCAACTTGTTTCGACTGAAGGAATTGGTGTTTTTAAGCAAAAATCCGAATTTCTTCTTAACTCGCAAAAGTAAGGTTATTCCTGTTTTTCTTTCTCATACAAGGACATTTAAAGAGGTTTATGCATGGAATCTACTTAGAAATGATATATATGAAGGACAAATGAGTTTGAACATGTTTTGACTGAAGGAATTGTTGTTTTTAAGCAACAATCCGAATTTCGTCTTAACTCGCAAAAGTAAGGCTATTCCTGTTTTTCTTTCTCATACAAGGACATTTAAAGAGGTTTATGCATGGAATCTACTTAGAAATGATATATATGAAGGACAAATGAGTTTCAACTTGTTTCGACTGAAGGAATTGGTGTTTTTAAGCAAAAATCCGAATTTCTTCTTAACTCGCAAAAGTAAGGTTATTCCTGTTTTTCTTTCTCAAACAAGGTCATTTAAAGAGGTTTTTTCATGGAACCTTCTTAGAATGGATATATATGAAGGACAAAGGAGTTTGAACTTTTTTTGACTGAAGGAATTCATTTTATAGCAAAAATACCAATTTGGCCTTAACTCGCAAAAATAAGGCTATTCCTGTTTTTCTTTCTCATACAAGGACATTTAAAGAGGTTTATGCATGGAACCTACTTAGAATGGATATATATGAAGGACAAAGGAATTTGAACTTGTTTTGACTGAAGGAATTCATTTTATAGCAAAAATACCAATTTGGCCTTAACTCGCAAAAGTAAGGATATTCCTGTTTTTCTTTCTCAAACAAGGTCATTTAAAGAGGTTTATGCATGGAACCTACTTAGAATTGATTCATATGAAGGACAAAGGAGTTTGAACATGTTTTGACTGAAGGAATTGTTGTTTTTAAGCAAAAATCCGAATTTCGTCTTAACTCGCAAAAGTAAGGCTATTCCTGTTTTTCTTTCTCATACAAGGACATTTAGAGAGGTTTATGCATGGAACCTACTTAGAATGGATATATATGAAGAACAAAGGAGTTTGAACTTGTTTTGACTGAAGGAATTCATTTTATAGCAAAAATACCAATTTGGCCTTAACTCGCGAAAGTAAGGCTATTCCTGTTTTTCTTTCTCAAACAAGGTCATTTAAAGAGCTTTATGCATGGAACCTGCGTAGAATGGATATATATGAAGGACAAAGGAGTTTGAACTTGTTTTGACTGAAGGAATTCATTTTATAGCAAAAATACCAATTTGGCCTTAACTCGCAAAAGTAAGGCTATTCCTGTTTTTCTTTCTCAAACAAGGTCATTTAAAGAGCTTTATGCATGGAACCTGCGTAGAATGGATATATATGAAGGACAAAGGAGTTTGAACTTGTTTTGACTGAAGGAATTCATTTTATAGCAAAAATACCAAATTGGCCTTAACTCGCAAAAATAAGGCTATTCCTGTTTTTCTTTCTCAAACAAGGTCATTTAAAGAGCTTTATGCATGTAACCTACTTAGAATGGATATATATGAAGGACAAAGGAGTTTGAACATGTTTTGACTGAAGGAATTGTTGTTTTTAAGCAAAAATCCGAATTTCTTCTTAACTCGCAAAAGTAAGGTTATTCCTGTTTTTCTTTCTCAAACAAGGTCATTTAAAGAGGTTTTTTCATGGAACCTTCTTAGAATGGATATATATGAAGGACAAAGGAGTTTGAACTTTTTTTGACTGAAGGAATTCATTTTATAGCAAAAATACCAATTTGGCCTTAACTCGCAAAAATAAGGCTATTCCTGTTTTTCTTTCTCATACAAGGACATTTAAAGAGGTTTATGCATGGAACCTACTTAGAATGGATATATATGAAGGACAAAGGAATTTGAACTTGTTTTGACTGAAGGAATTCATTTTATAGCAAAAATACAAATTTGGCCTTAACTCGCAAAAGTAAGGATATTCCTGTTTTTCTTTCTCAAACAAGGTAATTTAAAGAGGTTTATGCATGGAACCTACTTAGAATTGATTCATATGAAGGACAAAGGAGTTTGAACATGTTTTGACTGAAGGAATTGTTGTTTTTAAGCAAAAATACCAATTTCGTCTTAACTCGCAAAAGTAAGGCTATTCCTGTTTTTCTTTCTCATACAAGGACATTTAGAGAGGTTTATGCATGGAACCTACTTAGAATGGATATATATGAAGAACAAAGGAGTTTGAACTTTTTTTGACTGAAGGAATTCATTTTATAGCAAAAATACCAATTTGGCCTTAACTCGCGAAAGTAAGGCTATTCCTGTTTTTCTTTCTCAAACAAGGTCATTTAAAGAGCTTTATGCATGGAACCTGCGTAGAATGGATATATATGAAGGACAAAGGAGTTTGAACTTGTTTTGACTGAAGGAATTCATTTTATAGCAAAAATACCAATTTGGCCTTAACTCGCAAAAGTAAGGCTATTCCTGTTTTTCTTTCTCAAACAAGGTCATTTAAAGAGCTTTATGCATGGAACCTGCGTAGAATGGATATATATGAAGGATAAAGGAGTTTGAACTTGTTTTGACTGAAGGAATTCATTTTATAGCAAAAATACCAAATTGGCCTTAACTCGCAAAAATAAGGCTATTCCTGTTTTTCTTTCTCAAACAAGGTCATTTAAAGAGCTTTATGCATGTAACCTACTTAGAATGGATATATATGAAGGACAAAGGAGTTTGAACATGTTTTGACTGAAGGAATTGTTGTTTTTAAGCAAAAATCCGAATTTCGTCTTAACTCGCAAAAGTAAGGCTATTCCTGTTTTTCTTTCTCATACAAGGACATTTAAAGAGGTTTATGCATGGAATCTACTTAGAAATGATATATATGAAGGACATATGAGTTTGAACATGTTTCGACTGAAGGAATTGGTGTTTTTAAGCAAAAATCCGAATTTCTTCTTAACTCGCAAAAGTAAGGTTATTCCTGTTTTTCTTTCTCAAACAAGGTCATTTAAAGAGGTTTTTTCATGGAACCTTCTTAGAATGGATATATATGAAATACAAAGGAGTTTGAACTTGTTTTGACTGAAGGAATTCATTTTATAGCAAAAATACCAATTTGGCCTTAACTCGCAAAAGTAAGGCTATTCCTGTTTTTCTTTGTCATACAAGGTCATTTAAAGAGGTTTATGCATGGAACCTGCTTAGAATCGATATATATGAAGGACAAAGGAGTTTGAACTTGTTTTGACTGAAGGAATTCATTTTATAGCAAAAATACCAATTTGGCCTTAACTCGCAAAAATAAGGCTATTCCTGTTTTTCTTTCTCATACAAGGACATTTAAAGAGGTTTATGCATGGAACCTACTTAGAATTGATTCATATGAAGGACAAAGGAGTTTGAACATGTTTTGACTGAAGGAATTGTTGTTTTTAAGCAAAAATCCGAATTTCGTCTTAACTCGCAAAAGTAAGGCTATTCCTGTTTTTCTTTCTCATACAAGGACATTTAAAGAGGTTTATGCATGGAACCTACTTAGAATTGATTCATATGAAGGACAAAGGAGTTTGAACATGTTTTGACTGAAGGAATTGTTGTTTTTAAGCAAAAATCCGAATTTCGTCTTAACTCGCAAAAATAAGGCTATTCCTGTTTTTCATTCTCATACAAGGACATTTAAAGAGGTTTATGCATGGAATCTACTTAGAAATGATATATATGAAGGACAAAGGAATTTGAACTTGTTTTGACTGAAGGAATTCATTTTATAGCAAAAATACCAATTTGGCCTTAACTCGCAAAAATAAGGCTATTCCTGTTTTTCTTTCTCAAACAAGGTCATTTAAAGAGGTTTATGCATGGAACCTACTTAGAATTGATTCATATGAAGGACAAAGGAGTTTGAACATGTTTTGACTGAAGGAATTGTTGTTTTTAAGCAAAAATCCGAATTTCGTCTTAACTCGCAAAAGTAAGGCTATTCCTGTTTTTCTTTCTCATACAAGGACATTTAAAGAGGTTTATGCATGGAACCTACTTAGAATTGATTCATATGAAGGACAAAGGAGTTTGAACATGTTTTGACTGAAGGAATTGTTGTTTTTAAGCAAAAATCCGAATTTCGTCTTAACTCGCAAAAATAAGGCTATTCCTGTTTTTCATTCTCATACAAGGACATTTAAAGAGGTTTATGCATGGAATCTACTTAGAAATGATATATATGAAGGACAAAGGAATTTGAACTTGTTTTGACTGAAGGAATTCATTTTATAGCAAAAATACCAATTTGGCCTTAACTCGCAAAAGTAAGGCTATTCCTGTTTTTCTTTCTCAAACAAGGTCATTTAAAGAGGTTTATGCATGGAACCTACTTAGAATTGATTCATATGAAGGACAAAGGAGTTTGAACATGTTTTGACTGAAGGAATTGTTGTTTTTAAGCAAAAATCCGAATTTCGTCTTAACTCGCAAAAGTAAGGCTATTCCTGTTTTTCTTTCTCATACAAGGTCATTTAAAGAGGTTTATGCATGGAATCTACTTAGAAGGGAAATATATGAAGGACAAATGAGTTTCAACTTGTTTCGACTGAAGGAATTGGTGTTTTTAAGCAAAAATCCGAATTTCTTCTTAACTCGCAAAAGTAAGGTTATTCCTGTTTTTCTTTCTCAAACAAGGTCATTTAAAGAGGTTTTTTCATGGAACCTTCTTAGAATGGATATATATGAAGGACAAAGGAGTTTGAACTTGTTTTGACTGAAGGAATTCATTTTATAGCAAAAATACCAATTTGGCCTTAACTCGCAAAAATAAGGCTGTTCCTGTTTTTCTTTCTCATACAAGGACATTTAGAGAGGTTTATGCATGGAACCTACTTAGAATGGATATATATGAAGGACAAAGGAATTTGAACTTGTTTTGACTGAAGGAATTCATTTTATAGCAAAAATACCAATTTGGCCTTAACTCGCGAAAGTAAGGCTATTCCTGTTTTTCTTTCTCAAACAAGGTCATTTAAAGAGGTTTATGCATGGAATCTACTTAGAAGGGATATATATGAAGGACAAAGGAGTTTGAACTTGTTTTGACTGAAGGAATTCATTTTATAGCAAAAATACCAAATTGGCCTTAACTCGCAAAAATAAGGCTATTCCTGTTTTTCTTTCTCAAACAAGGTCATTTAAAGAGCTTTATGCATGTAACCTACTTAGAATGGATATATATGAAGGACAAAGGAGTTTGAACATGTTTTGACTGAAGGAATTGTTGTTTTTAAGCAAAAATCCGAATTTCGTCTTAACTCGCAAAAGTAAGGCTATTCCTGTTTTTCTTTCTCATACAAGGACATTTAAAGAGGTTTATGCATGGAATCTACTTAGAAATGATATATATGAAGGACAAATGAGTTTGAACATGTTTCGACTGAAGGAATTGGTGTTTTTAAGCAAAAATCCGAATTTCTTCTTAACTCGCAAAAGTAAGGTTATTCCTGTTTTTCTTTCTCAAACAAGGTCATTTAAAGAGGTTTTTTCATGGAACCTTCTTAGAATGGATATATATGAAATACAAAGGAGTTTGAACTTGTTTTGACTGAAGGAATTCATTTTATAGCAAAAATACCAATTTGGCCTTAACTCGCAAAAGTAAGGCTATTCCTGTTTTTCTTTGTCATACAAGGTCATTTAAAGAGGTTTATGCATGGAACCTGCTTAGAATCGATATATATGAAGGACAAAGGAGTTTGAACTTGTTTTGACTGAAGGAATTCATTTTATAGCAAAAATACCAATTTGGCCTTAACTCGCAAAAATAAGGCTATTCCTGTTTTTTTTTTCTCATACAAGGACATTTAAAGAGGTTTATGCATGGAACCTACTTAGAATTGATTCATATGAAGGACAAAGGAGTTTGAACATGTTTTGACTGAAGGAATTGTTGTTTTTAAGCAAAAATCCGAATTTCGTCTTAACTCGCAAAAGTAAGGCTATTCCTGTTTTTCTTTCTCATACAAGGACATTTAAAGAGGTTTATGCATGGAACCTACTTAGAATTGATTCATATGAAGGACAAAGGAGTTTGAACATGTTTTGACTGAAGGAATTGTTGTTTTTAAGCAAAAATCCGAATTTCGTCTTAACTCGCAAAAATAAGGCTATTCCTGTTTTTCATTCTCATACAAGGACATTTAAAGAGGTTTATGCATGGAATCTACTTAGAAATGATATATATGAAGGACAAAGGAATTTGAACTTGTTTTGACTGAAGGAATTCATTTTATAGCAAAAATACCAATTTGGCCTTAACTCGCAAAAGTAAGGCTATTCCTGTTTTTCTTTCTCAAACAAGGTCATTTAAAGAGGTTTATGCATGGAACCTACTTAGAATTGATTCATATGAAGGACAAAGGAGTTTGAACATGTTTTGACTGAAGGAATTGTTGTTTTTAAGCAAAAATCCGAATTTCGTCTTAACTCGCAAAAGTAAGGCTATTCCTGTTTTTCTTTCTCATACAAGGTCATTTAAAGAGGTTTATGCATGGAATCTACTTAGAAGGGAAATATATGAAGGACAAATGAGTTTCAACTTGTTTCGACTGAAGGAATTGGTGTTTTTAAGCAAAAATCCGAATTTCTTCTTAACTCGCAAAAGTAAGGTTATTCCTGTTTTTCTTTCTCAAACAAGGTCATTTAAAGAGGTTTTTTCATGGAACCTTCTTAGAATGGATATATATGAAGGACAAAGGAGTTTGAACTTGTTTTGACTGAAGGAATTCATTTTATAGCAAAAATACCAATTTGGCCTTAACTCGCAAAAATAAGGCTATTCCTGTTTTTCTTTCTCAAACAAGGTCATTTAAAGAGCTTTATGCATGGAACCTGCGTAGAATGGATATATATGAAGGACAAAGGAGTTTGAACTTGTTTTGACTGAAGGAATTCATTTTATAGCAAAAATACCAATTTGGCCTTAACTCGCAAAAGTAAGGCTATTCCTGTTTTTCTTTCTCAAACAAGGTCATTTAAAGAGCTTTATGCATGGAACCTGCGTAGAATGGATATATATGAAGGACAAAGGAGTTTGAACTTGTTTTGACTGAAGGAATTCATTTTATAGCAAAAATACCAAATTGGCCTTAACTCGCAAAAATAAGGCTATTCCTGTTTTTCTTTCTCAAACAAGGACATTTAAAGAGCTTTATGCATGTAACCTACTTAGAATGGATATATATGAAGGACAAAGGAGTTTGAACATGTTTTGACTGAAGGAATTGTTGTTTTTAAGCAAAAATCCGAATTTCTTCTTAACTCGCAAAAGTAAGGTTATTCCTGTTTTTCTTTCTCAAACAAGGTCATTTAAAGAGGTTTTTTCATGGAACCTTCTTAGAATGGATATATATGAAGGACAAAGGAGTTTGAACTTTTTTTGACTGAAGGAATTCATTTTATAGCAAAAATACCAATTTGGCCTTAACTCGCAAAAATAAGGCTATTCCTGTTTTTCTTTCTCATACAAGGACATTTAAAGAGGTTTATGCATGGAACCTACTTAGAATGGATATATATGAAGGACAAAGGAATTTGAACTTGTTTTGACTGAAGGAATTCATTTTATAGCAAAAATACAAATTTGGCCTTAACTCGCAAAAGTAAGGATATTCCTGTTTTTCTTTCTCAAACAAGGTAATTTAAAGAGGTTTATGCATGGAACCTACTTAGAATTGATTCATATGAAGGACAAAGGAGTTTGAACATGTTTTGACTGAAGGAATTGTTGTTTTTAAGCAAAAATACCAATTTCGTCTTAACTCGCAAAAGTAAGGCTATTCCTGTTTTTCTTTCTCATACAAGGACATTTAGAGAGGTTTATGCATGGAACCTACTTAGAATGGATATATATGAAGAACAAAGGAGTTTGAACTTGTTTTGACTGAAGGAATTCATTTTATAGCAAAAATACCAATTTGGCCTTAACTCGCGAAAGTAAGGCTATTCCTGTTTTTCTTTCTCAAACAAGGTCATTTAAAGAGCTTTATGCATGGAACCTGCGTAGAATGGATATATATGAAGGACAAAGGAGTTTGAACTTGTTTTGACTGAAGGAATTCATTTTATAGCAAAAATACCAATTTGGCCTTAACTCGCAAAAGTAAGGCTATTCCTGTTTTTCTTTCTCAAACAAGGTCATTTAAAGAGCTTTATGCATGGAACCTGCGTAGAATGGATATATATGAAGGACAAAGGAGTTTGAACTTGTTTTGACTGAAGGAATTCATTTTATAGCAAAAATACCAAATTGGCCTTAACTCGCAAAAATAAGGCTATTCCTGTTTTTCTTTCTCAAACAAGGACATTTAAAGAGCTTTATGCATGTAACCTACTTAGAATGGATATATATGAAGGACAAAGGAGTTTGAACATGTTTTGACTGAAGGAATTGTTGTTTTTAAGCAAAAATCCGAATTTCTTCTTAACTCGCAAAAGTAAGGTTATTCCTGTTTTTCTTTCTCAAACAAGGTCATTTAAAGAGGTTTTTTCATGGAACCTTCTTAGAATGGATATATATGAAGGACAAAGGAGTTTGAACTTTTTTTGACTGAAGGAATTCATTTTATAGCAAAAATACCAATTTGGCCTTAACTCGCAAAAATAAGGCTATTCCTGTTTTTCTTTCTCATACAAGGACATTTAAAGAGGTTTATGCATGGAACCTACTTAGAATGGATATATATGAAGGACAAAGGAATTTGAACTTGTTTTGACTGAAGGAATTCATTTTATAGCAAAAATACAAATTTGGCCTTAACTCGCAAAAGTAAGGATATTCCTGTTTTTCTTTCTCAAACAAGGTAATTTAAAGAGGTTTATGCATGGAACCTACTTAGAATTGATTCATATGAAGGACAAAGGAGTTTGAACATGTTTTGACTGAAGGAATTGTTGTTTTTAAGCAAAAATACCAATTTCGTCTTAACTCGCAAAAGTAAGGCTATTCCTGTTTTTCTTTCTCATACAAGGACATTTAGAGAGGTTTATGCATGGAACCTACTTAGAATGGATATATATGAAGAACAAAGGAGTTTGAACTTGTTTTGACTGAAGGAATTCATTTTATAGCAAAAATACCAATTTGGCCTTAACTCGCGAAAGTAAGGCTATTCCTGTTTTTCTTTCTCAAACAAGGTCATTTAAAGAGCTTTATGCATGTAACCTACTTAGAATGGATATATATGAAGGACAAAGGAGTTTGAACATGTTTTGACTGAAGGAATTGTTGTTTTTAAGCAAAAATCCGAATTTCGTCTTAACTCGCAAAAGTAAGGCTATTCCTGTTTTTCTTTCTCATACAAGGACATTTAAAGAGGTTTATGCATTGAATCTACTTAGAAATTATATATATGAAGGACAAATGAGTTTGAACATGTTTCGACTGAAGGAATTGGTGTTTTTAAGCAAAAATCCGAATTTCTTCTTAACTCGCAAAAGTAAGGTTATTCCTGTTTTTCTTTCTCAAACAAGGTCATTTAAAGAGGTTTTTTCATGGAACCTTCTTAGAATGGATATATATGAAATACAAAGGAGTTTGAACTTGTTTTGACTGAAGGAATTCATTTTATAGCAAAAATACCAATTTGGCCTTAACTCGCAAAAGTAAGGCTATTCCTGTTTTTCTTTGTCATACAAGGTCATTTAAAGAGGTTTATGCATGGAACCTGCTTAGAATCGATATATATGAAGGACAAAGGAGTTTGAACTTGTTTTGACGGAAGGAATTCATTTTATAGCAAAAATACCAATTTGGCCTTAACTCGCAAAAATAAGGCTATTCCTGTTTTTCTTTCTCATACAAGGACATTTAAAGAGGTTTATGCATGGAACCTACTTAGAATTGATTCATATGAAGGACAAAGGAGTTTGAACATGTTTTGACTGAAGGAATTGTTGTTTTTAAGCAAAAATCCGAATTTCGTCTTAACTCGCAAAAGTAAGGCTATTCCTGTTTTTCTTTCTCATACAAGGACATTTAAAGAGGTTTATGCATGGAACCTACTTAGAATTGATTCATATGAAGGACAAAGGAGTTTGAACATGTTTTGACTGAAGGAATTGTTGTTTTTAAGCAAAAATCCGAATTTCGTCTTAACTCGCAAAAATAAGGCTATTCCTGTTTTTCATTCTCATACAAGGACATTTAAAGAGGTTTATGCATGGAATCTACTTAGAAATGATATATATGAAGGACAAAGGAATTTGAACTTGTTTTGACTGAAGGAATTCATTTTATAGCAAAAATACCAATTTGGCCTTAACTCGCAAAAGTAAGGCTATTCCTGTTTTTCTTTCTCAAACAAGGTCATTTAAAGAGGTTTATGCATGGAACCTACTTAGAATTGATTCATATGAAGGACAAAGGAGTTTGAACATGTTTTGACTGAAGGAATTGTTGTTTTTAAGCAAAAATCCGAATTTCGTCTTAACTCGCAAAAGTAAGGCTATTCCTGTTTTTCTTTCTCATACAAGGTCATTTAAAGAGGTTTATGCATGGAATCTACTTAGAAGGGAAATATATGAAGGACAAATGAGTTTCAACTTGTTTCGACTGAAGGAATTGGTGTTTTTAAGCAAAAATCCGAATTTCTTCTTAACTCGCAAAAGTAAGGTTATTCCTGTTTTTCTTTCTCAAACAAGGTCATTTAAAGAGGTTTTTTCATGGAACCTTCTTAGAATGGATATATATGAAGGACAAAGGAGTTTGAACTTGTTTTGACTGAAGGAATTCATTTTATAGCAAAAATACCAATTTGGCCTTAACTCGCAAAAATAAGGCTGTTCCTGTTTTTCTTTCTCATACAAGGACATTTAGAGAGGTTTATGCATGGAACCTACTTAGAATGGATATATATGAAGGACAAAGGAATTTGAACTTGTTTTGACTGAAGGAATTCATTTTATAGCAAAAATACCAATTTGGCCTTAACTCGCGAAAGTAAGGCTATTCCTGTTTTTCTTTCTCAAACAAGGTCATTTAAAGAGGTTTATGCATGGAATCTACTTAGAAGGGAAATATATGAAGGACAAATGAGTTTCAACTTGTTTCGACTGAAGGAATTGGTGTTTTTAAGCAAAAATCCGAATTTCTTCTTAACTCGCAAAAGTAAGGTTATTCCTGTT
Source organism: Odontesthes bonariensis (assembly GCF_027942865.1). NCBI lineage: Eukaryota > Metazoa > Chordata > Actinopteri > Atheriniformes > Atherinopsidae > Odontesthes > Odontesthes bonariensis. Next base: position 11,851 of record NW_027457380.1, on the reverse strand, counting down.
TTTCTTTCTCATACAAGGACATTTAAAGAGGTTTATGCATGGAATCTACTTAGAAATGATATATATGAAGGACAAATGAGTTTGAACATGTTTTGACTGAAGGAATTGTTGTTTTTAAGCAACAATCCGAATTTCGTCTTAACTCGCAAAAGTAAGGCTATTCCTGTTTTTCTTTCTCATACAAGGACATTTAAAGAGGTTTATGCATGGAATCTACTTAGAAATGATATATATGAAGGACAAATGAGTTTCAACTTGTTTCGACTGAAGGAATTGGTGTTTTTAAGCAAAAATCCGAATTTCTTCTTAACTCGCAAAAGTAAGGTTATTCCTGTTTTTCTTTCTCAAACAAGGTCATTTAAAGAGGTTTTTTCATGGAACCTTCTTAGAATGGATATATATGAAGGACAAAGGAGTTTGAACTTTTTTTGACTGAAGGAATTCATTTTATAGCAAAAATACCAATTTGGCCTTAACTCGCAAAAATAAGGCTATTCCTGTTTTTCTTTCTCATACAAGGACATTTAAAGAGGTTTATGCATGGAACCTACTTAGAATGGATATATATGAAGGACAAAGGAATTTGAACTTGTTTTGACTGAAGGAATTCATTTTATAGCAAAATTACCAATTTGGCCTTAACTCGCAAAAGTAAGGATATTCCTGTTTTTCTTTCTCAAACAAGGTCATTTAAAGAGGTTTATGCATGGAACCTACTTAGAATTGATTCATATGAAGGACAAAGGAGTTTGAACATGTTTTGACTGAAGGAATTGTTGTTTTTAAGCAAAAATCCGAATTTCGTCTTAACTCGCAAAAGTAAGGCTATTCCTGTTTTTCTTTCTCATACAAGGACATTTAGAGAGGTTTATGCATGGAACCTACTTAGAATGGATATATATGAAGAACAAAGGAGTTTGAACTTGTTTTGACTGAAGGAATTCATTTTATAGCAAAAATACCAATTTGGCCTTAACTCGCGAAAGTAAGGCTATTCCTGTTTTTCTTTCTCAAACAAGGTCATTTAAAGAGCTTTATGCATGGAACCTGCGTAGAATGGATATATATGAAGGACAAAGGAGTTTGAACATGTTTTGACTGAAGGAATTGTTGTTTTTAAGCAAAAATCCGAATTTCGTCTTAACTCGCAAAAGTAAGGCTATTCCTGTTTTTCTTTCTCATACAAGGACATTTAAAGAGGTTTATGCATGGAATCTACTTAGAAATGATATATATGAAGGACAAATGAGTTTGAACATGTTTCGACTGAAGGAATTGGTGTTTTTAAGCAAAAATCCGAATTTCTTCTTAACTCGCAAAAGTAAGGTTATTCCTGTTTTTCTTTCTCAAACAAGGTCATTTAAAGAGGTTTTTTCATGGAACCTTCTTAGAATGGATATATATGAAGGACAAAGGAGTTTGAACTTGTTTTGACTGAAGGAATTCATTTTATAGCAAAAATACCAATTTGGCCTTAACTCGCAAAAATAAGGCTATTCCTGTTTTTCTTTCTCATACAAGGACATTTAGAGAGGTTTATGCATGGAACCTACTTAGAATGGATATATATGAAGGACAAAGGAGTTTGAACTTGTTTTGACTGAAGGAATTCATTTTATAGCAAAAATACCAATTTGGCCTCAACTCGCGAAAGTAAGGCTATTCCTGTTTTTCTTTCTCAAACAAGGTCATTTAAAGAGCTTTATGCATGGGACCTGCGTAGAATGGATATATATGAAGGACAAAGGAGTTTGAACTTGTTTTGACTGAAGGAATTCATTTTATAGCAAAAATACCAATTTGGCCTTAACTCGCAAAAATAAGGCTATTCCTGTTTTTCTTTCTCATACAAGGACATTTAAAGAGGTTTATGCATGGAACCTACTTAGAATTGATTCATATGAAGGACAAAGGAGTTTGACATGTTTTGACTGAAGGAATTGTTGTTTTTAAGCAAAAATCCGAATTTCGTCTTAACTCGCAAAAGTAAGGCTATTCCTGTTTTACTTTCTCATACAAGGTCATTTAAAGAGGTTTATGCATGGAATCTACTTAGAAGGGAAATATATGAAGGACAAAGGAGTTTGAACTTGTTTTGACTGAAGGAATTCATTTTATAGCAAAAATACCAAATTGGCCTTAACTCGCAAAAATAAGGCTATTCCTGTTTTTCTTTCTCAAACAAGGTCATTTAAAGAGCTTTATGCATGTAACCTACTTAGAATGGATATATATGAAGGACAAAGGAGTTTGAACATGTTTTGACTGAAGGAATTGTTGTTTTTAAGCAAAAATCCGAATTTCGTCTTAACTCGCAAAAGTAAGGCTATTCCTGTTTTTCTTTCTCAAACAAGGTAATTTAAAGAGGTTTTTTCATGGAACCTTCTTAGAATGGATATATATGAAGGACAAAGGAGTTTGAACTTGTTTTGACTGAAGGAATTCATTTTATAGCAAAAATACCAATTTGGCCTTAACTCGCAAAAGTAAGGCTATTCCTGTTTTTCTTTGTCATACAAGGTCATTTAAAGAGGTTTATGCATGGAACCTGCTTGAATCGATATATATGAAGGACAAAGGAGTTTGAACTTGTTTTGACTGAAGGAATTCATTTTATAGCAAAAATACAAATTTGGCCTTATCTCGCAAAAGTAAGGCTATTACTGTTTTTCTTTGTCATACAAGGTCATTTAAAGAGGTTTATGCATGGAACCTGCTTAGAATGGATATATATATGAAGGACAAAGGAGTTTGAACTTGTTTTGACTGAAGGAATTGTTGTTTTTAAGCAAAAATCCGAATTTCGTCTTAACTCGCAAAAATAAGGCTATTCCTGTTTTTCTTTCTCATACAAGGACATTTAAAGAGGTTTATGCATGGAATCTACTTAGAAATGATATATATGAAGGACAAAGGAATTTGAACTTGTTTTGACTGAAGGAATTCATTTTATAGCAAAAATACCAATTTGGCCTTAACTCGCGAAAGTAAGGCTATTCCTGTTTTTCTTTCTCAAACAAGGTCATTTAAAGAGGTTTTTTCATGGAACCTTCTTAGAATGGATATATATGAAGGACAAAGGAGTTTGAACTTGTTTTGACTGAAGGAATTCATTTTATAGCAAAAATACCAATTTGGCCTTAACTCGCAAAAATAAGGCTATTCCTGTTTTTCTTTCTCATACAAGGACATTTAGAGAGGTTTATGCATGGAACCTACTTAGAATGGATATATATGAAGGACAAAGGAGTTTGAACTTGTTTTGACTGAAGGAATTCATTTTATAGCAAAAATACCAATTTGGCCTTAACTCGCGAAAGTAAGGCTATTCCTGTTTTTCTTTCTCAAACAAGGTCATTTAAAGAGCTTTATGCATGGGACCTGCGTAGAATGGATATATATGAAGGACAAAGGAGTTTGAACTTGTTTTGACTGAAGGAATTCATTTTATAGCAAAAATACCAATTTGGCCTTAACTCGCAAAAATAAGGCTATTCCTGTTTTTCTTTCTCATACAAGGACATTTAAAGAGGTTTATGCATGGAACCTACTTAGAATTGATTCATATGAAGGACAAAGGAGTTTGACATGTTTTGACTGAAGGAATTGTTGTTTTTAAGCAAAAATCCGAATTTCGTCTTAACTCGCAAAAATAAGGCTATTCCTGTTTTTCTTTCTCATACAAGGTCATTTAAAGAGGTTTATGCATGGAATCTACTTAGAAGGGAAATATATGAAGGACAAATGAGTTTCAACTTGTTTCGACTGAAGGAATTGGTGTTTTTAAGCAAAAATCCGAATTTCTTCTTAACTCGCAAAAGTAAGGTTATTCCTGTTTTTCTTTCTCATACAAGGACATTTAAAGAGGTTTATGCATGGAATCTACTTAGAAATGATATATATGAAGGACAAATGAGTTTGAACATGTTTTGACTGAAGGAATTGTTGTTTTTAAGCAAAAATCCGAATTTCGTCTTAACTCGCGAAAGTAAGGCTATTCCTGTTTTTCTTTCTCATACAAGGACATTTAAAGAGGTTTATGCATGGAATCTACTTAGAAATGATATATATGAAGGACAAATGAGTTTCAACTTGTTTCGACTGAAGGAATTGGTGTTTTTAAGCAAAAATCCGAATTTCTTCTTAACTCGCAAAAGTAAGGTTATTCCTGTTTTTCTCTCTCAAACAAGGACATTTAAAGAGGTTTATGCATGGAACCTGCTTAGAATGGATATATATGAAGTACAAAGGAGTTTGAACTTGTTTTGACTGAAGGAATTCATTTTATTGCAAAAATACCAATTTGGCCTTAACTCGCAAAAGTAAGGCTATTCCTGTTTTTCTTTCTCAAACAAGGTCATTTAAAGAGCTTTATGCATGGAACCTGCGTAGAATGGATATATATGAAGGACAAAGGAGTTTGAACTTGTTTTGACTGAAGGAATTCATTTTATAGCAAAAATACCAAATTGGCCTTAACTCGCAAAAATAAGGCTATTCCTGTTTTTCTTTCTCAAACAAGGTCATTTAAAGAGCTTTATGCATGTAACCTACTTAGAATGGATATATATGAAGGACAAAGGAGTTTGAACATGTTTTGACTGAAGGAATTGTTGTTTTTAAGCAAAAATCCGAATTTCGTCTTAACTCGCAAAAGTAAGGCTATTCCTGTTTTTCTTTCTCAAACAAGGTAATTTAAAGAGGTTTTTTCATGGAACCTTCTTAGAATGGATATATATGAAGGACAAAGGAGTTTGAACTTGTTTTGACTGAAGGAATTCATTTTATAGCAAAAATACCAATTTGGCCTTAACTCGCAAAAGTAAGGCTATTCCTGTTTTTCTTTGTCATACAAGGTCATTTAAAGAGGTTTATGCATGGAACCTGCTTAGAATGGATATATATATGAAGGACAAAGGAGTTTGAACTTGTTTTGACTGAAGGAATTGTTGTTTTTAAGCAAAAATCCGAATTTCGTCTTAACTCGCAAAAGTAAGGCTATTCCTGTTTTTCTTTCTCATACAAGGACATTTAAAGAGGTTTATGCATGGAATCTACTTAGAAATGATATATATGAAGGACAAATGAGTTTGAACATGTTTCGACTGAAGGAATTGGTGTTTTTAAGCAAAAATCCGAATTTCTTCGTAACTCGCAAAAGTAAGGTTATTCCTGTTTTTCTTTCTCAAACAAGGTCATTTAAAGAGGTTTTTTCATGGAACCTTCTTAGAATGGATATATATGAAATACAAAGGAGTTTGAACTTGTTTTGACTGAAGGAATTCATTTTATAGCAAAAATACCAATTTGGCCTTAACTCGCAAAAGTAAGGCTATTCCTGTTTTTCTTTGTCATACAAGGTCATTTAAAGAGGTTTATGCATGGAACCTGCTTAGAATCGATATATATGAAGGACAAAGGAGTTTGAACTTGTTTTGACTGAAGGAATTCATTTTATAGCAAAAATACCAATTTGGCCTTAACTCGCAAAAATAAGGCTATTCCTGTTTTTCTTTCTCATACAAGGACATTTAAAGAGGTTTATGCATGGAACCTACTTAGAATTGATTCATATGAAGGACAAAGGAGTTTGAACATGTTTTGACTGAAGGAATTGTTGTTTTTAAGCAAAAATCCGAATTTCGTCTTAACTCGCAAAAGTAAGGCTATTCCTGTTTTTCTTTCTCATACAAGGTCATTTAAAGAGGTTTATGCATGGAATCTACTTAGAAGGGAAATATATGAAGGACAAATGAGTTTCAACTTGTTTCGACTGAAGGAATTGGTGTTTTTAAGCAAAAATCCGAATTTCTTCTTAACTCGCAAAAGTAAGGTTATTCCTGTTTTTCTTTCTCAAACAAGGTCATTTAAAGAGGTTTTTTCATGGAACCTTCTTAGAATGGATATATATGAAGGACAAAGGAGTTTGAACTTGTTTTGACTGAAGGAATTCATTTTATAGCAAAAATACCAATTTGGCCTTAACTCGCAAAAATAAGGCTGTTCCTGTTTTTCTTTCTCATACAAGGACATTTAGAGAGGTTTATGCATGGAACCTACTTAGAATGGATATATATGAAGGACAAAGGAATTTGAACTCGTTTTGACTGAAGGAATTCATTTTATAGCAAAAATACCAATTTGGCCTTAACTCGCGAAAGTAAGGCTATTCCTGTTTTTCTTTCTCAAACAAGGTCATTTAAAGAGGTTTATGCATGGAATCTACTTAGAAGGGAAATATATGAAGGACAAATGAGTTTCAACTTGTTTCGACTGAAGGAATTGGTGTTTTTAAGCAAAAATCCGAATTTCTTCTTAACTCGCAAAAGTAAGGTTATTCCTGTTTTTCTTTCTCATACAAGGACATTTAAAGAGGTTTATGCATGGAACCTACTTAGAATGGATATATATGAAGAACAAAGGAGTTTGAACTTGTTTTGACTGAAGGAATTCATTTTATAGCAAAAATACCAATTTGGCCTTAACTCGCGAAAGTAAGGCTATTCCTGTTTTTCTTTCTCATACAAGGACATTTAAAGAGGTTTATGCATGGAATCTACTTAGAAATGATATATATGAAGGACAAATGAGTTTGAACATGTTTCGACTGAAGGAATTGGTGTTTTTAAGCAAAAATCCGAATTTCTTCTTAACTCGCAAAAGTAAGGTTATTCCTGTTTTTCTTTCTCAAACAAGGTCATTTAAAGAGGTTTTTTCATGGAACCTTCTTAGAATGGATATATATGAAGGACAAAGGAGTTTGAACTTGTTTTGACTGAAGGAATTCATTTTATAGCAAAAATACCAATTTGGCCTTAACTCGCAAAAATAAGGCTATTCCTGTTTTTCTTTCTCATACAAGGACATTTAGAGAGGTTTATGCATGGAACCTACTTAGAATGGATATATATGAAGGACAAAGGAGTTTGAACTTGTTTTGACTGAAGGAATTCATTTTATAGCAAAAATACCAATTTGGCCTTAACTCGCGAAAGTAAGGCTATTCCTGTTTTTCTTTCTCAAACAAGGTCATTTAAAGAGCTTTATGCATGGGACCTGCGTAGAATGGATATATATGAAGGACAAAGGAGTTTGAACTTGTTTTGACTGAAGGAATTCATTTTATAGCAAAAATACCAATTTGGCCTTAACTCGCAAAAATAAGGCTATTCCTGTTTTTCTTTCTCATACAAGGACATTTAAAGAGGTTTATGCATGGAACCTACTTAGAATTGATTCATATGAAGGACAAAGGAGTTTGACATGTTTTGACTGAAGGAATTGTTGTTTTTAAGCAAAAATCCGAATTTCGTCTTAACTCGCAAAAGTAAGGCTATTCCTGTTTTACTTTCTCATACAAGGTCATTTAAAGAGGTTTATGCATGGAATCTACTTAGAAGGGAAATATATGAAGGACAAATGAGTTTCAACTTGTTTCGACTGAAGGAATTGGTGTTTTTAAGCAAAAATCCGAATTTCTTCTTAACTCGCAAAAGTAAGGTTATTCCTGTTTTTCTTTCTCATACAAGGACATTTAAAGAGGTTTATGCATGGAATCTACTTAGAAATGATATATATGAAGGACAAATGAGTTTGAACATGTTTTGACTGAAGGAATTGTTGTTTTCAAGCAAAAATCCGAATTTCGTCTTAACTCGCAAAAGTAAGGTTATTCCTGTTTTTCTTTCTCAAACAAGGACATTTAAAGAGGTTTATGCATGGAACCTGCTTAGAATGGATATATATGAAGGACAAAGGAGTTTGAACTTGTTTTGACTGAAGGAATTCATTTTATAGCAAAAATACCAAATTGGCCTTAACTCGCAAAAATAAGGCTATTCCTGTTTTTTCTTTCTCAAACAAGGTCATTTAAAGAGCTTTATGCATGTAACCTACTTAGAATGGATATATATGAAGGACAAAGGAGTTTGAACATGTTTTGACTGAAGGAATTGTTGTTTTTAAGGCAAAAATCCGAATTTCGTCTTAACTCGCAAAGTAAGGCTATCCTGTTTTTCTTTCTCAAACAAGGTAATTTAAGAGGTTTTTTCATGGAACCTTCTTAGAATGGATATATATGAAGGACAAAGGAGTTTGAACCTTGTTTTTGCTGAAGGAATTCATTTTATAGCAAAAATACCATTTGGCCTTAACTCGCAAAAAGTAAGGCTATTCCTGTTTTTCTTGTCATACAAGGTCATTTAAAGAGTTTATGCATGGAACCTGCTTGAATCGATATATATGAAGGACAAAGGAGTTTGAACTTGTTTTGGACTGAAGGAATTCATTTTATAGCAAAAATACAAATTTGGCCTTATCTCGCAAAGTAAGGCTATTACTGTTTTTCTTTGTCATACAAGGTCATTTAAAGAGGTTTATGCATGGAACCTGCTTAGAATGGATATATATATGAAGGACAAAGGAGTTTGAACTTGTTTTGACTGAAGGAATTGTTGTTTTTAAGCAAAAATCCGAATTTCGTCTTAACTCGCAAAAGTAAGGCTATTCCTGTTTTTCTTTCTCATACAAGGACATTTAAAGAGGTTTATGCATGGAATCTACTTAGAAATGATATATATGAAGGACAAATGAGTTTGAACATGTTTCGACTGAAGGAATTGGTGTTTTTAAGCAAAAATCCGAATTTCTTCGTACTCGCAAAAGTAAGGTTATTCCTGTTTTTCTTTCTCAAACAAGGTCATTTAAAGAGGTTTTTTCATGGAACCTTCTTAGAATGGATATATATGAAATACAAAGGAGTTTGAACTTGTTTTGACTGAAGGAATGCATTTTATAGCAAAAATACCAATTTGGCCTTACTCGCAAAAGTAAGGCTATTCCTGTTTTCTTTGTCATACAAGGTCATTTAAAGAGGTTTATGCATGGAACCTGCTTAGAATCGATATATATGAAGGACAAAGGAGTTTGAACTTGTTTTGACTGAAGGAATTCATTTTATAGCAAAAATACCAATTTGGCCTTAACTCGCAAAAATAAGGCTATTCCTGTTTTTCTTTCTCATACAAGGACATTTAAAGAGTTTATGCATGGAACCTACTTAGAATTGATTCATATGAAGGACAAAGGAGTTTGAACATGTTTTGACTGAAGGAATTGTTGTTTTTAAGCAAAAATCCGAATTTCGTCTTAACTCGCAAAGTAAGGCTATTCCTGTTTTTCTTTCTCATACAAGGTCATTTAAAGAGGTTTATGCATGGAATCTACTTAGAAGGGAAATATATGAAGGACAAATGAGTTTCAACTTGTTCGACTGAAGGAATTGGTGTTTTTAAGCAAAATCCGAATTTCTCTTAACTCGCAAAAGTTAAGGTTATTCCTGTTTTTCTTTCTCAAACAAGGTCATTTAAAGAGGTTTTTTCATGGAACCTCTTAGAATGGATATATATGAAGGACAAAGGAGTTTGAACTTGTTTTGACTGAAGGAATTCATTTATAGACAAAAATACCAATTTGGCCTTAACTCGCAAAATAAGGCTGTTCCTGTTTTTCTTTCTCATACAAGGACATTTAGAGAGGTTTATGCATGGAACCTACTTAGAATGGATATATATGAAGGACAAAGGAATTTGAACTCGTTTTGACTGAAGGAATTCATTTTATAGCAAAAATAACCAATTTGGCCCTAACTCGCGAAAGTAAGGCTATTCCTGTTTTTCTTTCTCAAACAAGGTCATTTAAAGAGGTTTATGCATGGAATCTACTTAGAAGGGAAATATATGAAGGACAAATGAGTTCAACTTGTTTCGACTGAAGGAATTGGTGTTTTTAAGCAAAAATCCGAATTTCTCTTAACTCGCAAAAGTAAGGTTATTCCTGTTTTTCTTTCTCATACAAGGACATTTAAAGAGGTTTATGCATGGAACCTACTTAGAATGGATATATATGAAGAACAAAGGAGTTTTGAACTTGTTTTGACTGAAGGAATTCATTTTATAGCAAAAATACCAATTGGCCTTAACTCGCGAAGTAAGGCTATTCCTGTTTTTCTTTCTCATACAAGACATTTAAAGAGGTTTATGCATGGAATCTACTTAGAAATGATATATATGAAGGACAAATGAGTTTGAACATGTTTCGACTGAAGGAATTGGTGTTTTTAAGCAAAAATCCGAATTTCTTCTTAACTCGCAAAGTAAGGTTATTCCTGTTTTTCTTTCTCAAACAAGGTCATTTAAAGAGGTTTTTTCATGGAACCTTCTTAGAATGGATATATATGAAGGACAAAGGAGTTTGAACTTGTTTTGACTGAAGGAATTCATTTATAGCAAAAATACCAATTTGGCCTTAACTCGCAAAAATAAGGCTATTCCTGTTTTTTCTTTCTCATACAAGGACATTTAGAGAGTTTATGCATGGAACCTACTTAGAATGGATATATATGAAGGACAAAGGAGTTTTGAACTTGTTTTGACTGAAGGAATTCATTTTATAGCAAAAATACCAATTTGGCTTAACTCGCGAAAGTAAGGCTATTCCTGTTTTTCTTTCTCAAACAAGGTCATTTAAAGAGCTTTATGCATGGGACCTGCGTAGAATGGATATATATGAAGGACAAAGGAGTTTGAACTTGTTTTGACTGAAGGAATTCATTTTATAGCAAAAATACCAATTTGGCCTTAACTCGCAAAAATAAGGCTATTCCTGTTTTTCTTTCTCATACAAGGACATTTAAAGAGGTTTATGCATGGAACCTACTTAGAATTGATTCATATGAAGGACAAAGGAGTTTGACATGTTTTGACTGAAGGAATTGTTGTTTTAAGCAAAATCCGAATTTCGTCTTAACTCGCAAAGTAAGGCTATTCCTGTTTTACTTTCTCATACAAGATTTACTTTCTCATACAAGGTCATTTAAAGAGGTTTATGCATGGAATCTACTTAGAAGGGAAATATATGAAGGACAAATGAGTTTCAACTTGTTTCGACTGAAGGAATTGGTGTTTTTAAGCAAAAATCCGAATTTCTTCTTAACTCGCAAAAGTAAGGTTATTCCTGTTTTTCTTTCTCATACAAGGACATTTAAAGAGGTTTATGCATGGAATCTACTTAGAAATGATATATATGAAGGACAAATGAGTTTGAACATGTTTTGACTGAAGGAATTGTTGTTTTCAAGCAAAAATCCGAATTTCGTCTTAACTCGCAAAAGTAAGGTTATTCCTGTTTTTCTTTCTCAAACAAGGACATTTAAAGAGGTTTATGCATGGAACCTGCTTAGAATGGATATATATGAAGGACAAAGGAGTTTGAACTTGTTTTGACTGAAGGAATTCATTTTATAGCAAAAATACCAAATTGGCCTTAACTCGCAAAAATAAGGCTATTCCTGTTTTTCTTTCTCAAACAAGGTCATTTAAAGAGCTTTATGCATGTAACCTACTTAGAATGGATATATATGAAGGACAAAGGAGTTTGAACATGTTTTGACTGAAGGAATTGTTGTTTTTAAGCAAAAATCCGAATTTCGTCTTAACTCGCAAAAGTAAGGCTATTCCTGTTTTTCTTTCTCAAACAAGGTAATTTAAAGAGGTTTTTTCATGGAACCTTCTTAGAATGGATATATATGAAGGACAAAGGAGTTTGAACTTGTTTTGACTGAAGGAATTCATTTTATAGCAAAAATACCAATTTGGCCTTAACTCGCAAAAGTAAGGCTATTCCTGTTTTTCTTTGTCATACAAGGTCATTTAAAGAGGTTTATGCATGGAACCTGCTTGAATCGATATATATGAAGGACAAAGGAGTTTGAACTTGTTTTGACTGAAGGAATTCATTTTATAGCAAAAATACAAATTTGGCCTTATCTCGCAAAAGTAAGGCTATTACTGTA
>NW_027457379.1:0-98598 GCF_027942865.1 Odontesthes bonariensis | reverse complement strand
CATCAGTTCCTGGAGCTGTCTGCACCCAAGCCACTGGCCACGAGTCAGGCAGCTGCCCCGTATAAGCCGAGGTATGTGCCACGTCTGGTTGTGAAGGGAGTGGAACGAGTCCCACGTCCACCGCCTCCAGAGTGGACAACCGTGAGATACGGCAGGAAGGTAAGGAAGCTTGTTGTTCCCAATGTACTTTTATGCAAGGATGGGATTTAAGTTGGTGTGTAATGTTCTGAAATGGCTTTTGTGTGTTCTTTTTATAGAGGAGCCATTCGGGGGAATCTGACTCTGATTCACCCAAGGAAAGGGTGGTTCCTGATAAGGTGAGTGTTTCACAACCACTTGTTGTAAAGCATTTTTAATGTGATTAGTATATTCATTATTTCAATTTTTGTGTAACAGATTGCTACTCCAGTTTTGAAGGAGTGTTACATCCCCCTGAATCCTGTTCGTTTTTCACCTGAGTTGTTGGTTGCCATGGAAAAAGTTTCTCCAATGGCAGTGGCAGATGTTCACACAGGCAACGAGGTAAGTTGCAGCAAAGTGTATTTCAAAATATAGTCTCAGTATTGTCTTTTAGAAAAGACACAGATCTGACATGTTGTTTGTGTTATAGATGAAGCCTGTGGAACGTCTCAAGAAACCAGCTGTCTTAAGGACCAGGCGTGTGAGACAGCAGGTTTGTAAAACCTTAAGCGAGTTAACTTTTCAGAACTTCAATGCGGATAATTGTTCATAATTAATTTATTTGTCTTTGTCTTTCAGGTTTCAGCCACACCGAGCGTAACTCCTGCCGCTGTTGGTGTGGGGCTTGTGTCCGTGAAGAAGAATGTAAGTGTGGTCCATATTTAGCTTTTTATTATGTTAAATATGTAAGTAATATGAAACCATAAAGTGTATTACTGAAAACACTTGGTCTAAATTATTTGGAATCTTGGTTTAAATTCAGATGAGTTAATGTAATGATTTTGTTTTATAGGTTGAGGCAACATCCAAACAGGTGGATGTCTGCGATGTGGTGCCTTCTCCCCATCCTCGGGAGGTGTCTGACTGTCCTGGTTTGGTGTCTGTCTGTCCGTCCGAGCTCGTTTCTGACCGGGAGGTTTGTATAACAACATTTTTGGTAGTAAATTTAAAGAAATGAATACAAATGAAAGAAATTATGTTTTCTAATGTCGTTGTAGATGCTTGAGGTGTCGGTGGATTTCGAGTGCAGCCAAACAAGAGGTCAGTGTGTTAACTCCAGTTCTTGCAGGTGTTCAGAGCGGTTCCCCCCTTCTCTTATTTTAGGAACAGTTAGTCATAGTAATCAGTCTGTTAGCAATATTTTAATGTCCAGTAGTGTTGTAGCTGCTATAAAACACCAAACTTCTCCAATTTGCACTTGGAAATCATCGGATGTCGATGCAGTTGATGCGGAAGGTCAGAAGTTGGCAGAATATATTGATACAGAAAGACCTCAGAGAGGCACAAAGCCAGAGTTTTGCAAGTTGGTGGAGCGACAGATTATTTTTGGTAAAAAATGGAAAGTACTAATTGGGGGTAGTAGTTATGGTCAATTTAATTTGAATCTGGAGGAGGAATTTAGTGAGAAGTTACAGATGTATTTGTTGAGAAATGGAATGTGCATTCTTAATCTTGAGGGTTCATGTAGCTTGGTTATCCATCATGAATCTTACTTTGTCATTGTGGACTGTGGAACAAGAAATTTACAGGGGTTGGCATCAGAAACGGGTACATCTGTAGTGGTATTTAACACTTGCTTCAATGATTTAATGATTCACATTATGAATCTTCGGAAATCATTAAATGCGACGGAGTATGGCATGTCTGCGATTTCTGTACAACAGAGTAGCTTTGGTTTAGAAGCATGTACCACAGTCACTGCTGACAGGCAGGTCACAGACGAACGTCATGGTGCCAGTTCAAGTAGTCAGCAATCAGTTAGAGGATCGTTCCATCAGGGCGATGATCGGTTTAAGTACGGAGGACTGCAGTGTGCAGCTGTGACTCTTGTTGCTTTAGCAAAGCACAAGATGGATAGTGTTTTTTCATGGCATTCTGACACATTAGATAATGTTGTTGTCAGAGGTGACGCCTTGTACACTTATTTGCGGGACAACAATCTGATTAGTGGTAGGAAGGAAACGCTCTGTGTTTTAGACTTGCCGAAGCAGGTTGATATTGACGGGTGTACTTTAGATGTGATGTATGGAGATTTTGTTGCTGGACATGTAGATGTTTTCCAGAGTGAGTTTATAGATTCTGGTGCGCACACTACTCTCCGTGAAGGATTGCAAAAGATGTGCGCCACATATGAAACTTGTGTTCTGACTATAAATGGAAGTACCTGCGCTCTTATAAGTCAGAATGGAAAGTATGCTGTTGTAGATTCCCATGCACGTGATTGTAATGGAATGGTAAGTGTTTCAGGGAAAAGCAACGTTTTGTATTTAAACAGCTTTGATGATCTTTTGAATTATATTGAGAGATATGCTAGGCAAAAGAGAACCAGTCCCAAGGAATTTGAAATTAGTGGTGTGCAAATTGACATGCACAGAAATGAGTCAGCAACCATTAGTCCATTTGGCAGTAATTTGTTGAAACCTGTCTCTGTTCAGGAAGTCTTGTGTACAGATGAATCTAGAGGGCAAAAGAAGCCTCAGAGTAGTACATCTTGTAAAAAGATACAAGAAACTCATGAAGATCTTGTAACTTCAGATGTGTTTGTCACCAATGTGAGGACTAGAGCGTTAAAGTTTAATCCTCTTTCAAAAGTGGTGTCAGAAGCTGTTTGCAAACACTTGAACGTAGAATGCGAGAAAGGTGAGTCATCATCTGACTTGGTTGGGGACTTGGGGATACCATGCAAGGTGGAACCCATCGTCGGGGACGGAAACTGTTTTTTCCGGGCTGTTAGTCAGGCTGTAAGTGGGACTCAGAAATGGCACAGGAAAATTAGACTTGCCGTAGTGAAACAGTTAGAAAGGAATCCTCAAATGTATTGTAACATTTTGAGAAATGAAAATTCCTCTATAAAAGAGTATATTAAAAGATCAAGGATGCAATATGTTGGATCCTGGGCAACTGAAGTGGAAATTCAAGCTGCAGCAGACTGTTTGGGTGTGAACATAGTTACATATTATATTGATAAATGGCTTGAATATAAATGTGCTGCTGGTCAGTTCTCAAATCAGTGTGTGTATCTACAAAATATTCATGGTAACCATTACGAGACAGTTGTTTGTGTTAAGCAAACACAACATTGTTATGGTTATTGTAAGGAAAGGGTCTCCATTTCCCAAGGGTATAGTGTTCGAAATAAGACAACAAATGAACCTAATGTTTTAGAAAGTACAAAAACTGCAAACGGTTACGTACTGGATGATGATAGTGTCATTCATAATGCTAATAAACATTTGTCATTTAATCCTGTGTGTACAGATGTTTCAAAAGCTTTGTGCAACAAGTATGATATTATGTTTGTTAAACAGAGCACACAAGGATCCACGGTTTCTGGGCCTTTGGGGAGTGTGTGTAAGACTGAAGAGATTGTAAAAGATGGTAACAGTTTTTTCAGAGCAGTGTCTCAAGTACTAAGCGGTTCCCAGAAGAGCCATCGCAGAGTACGACTGGCTGCTGTTTCTTATTTGGAGAAGAACAAAGAGGGTAAACGGTTGCTTGGGGAAGGATTTTCTTCTGTGTCTGACTATGTTAAGAAGTCCTGTATGAAGTATGTTGGACATGAAGCTTCTGAAATAGAAATACAAGCAACTGCAAATGCATTGGGGGTGAAGTTGTATGTGTATAATGGCAAAGAATGGGTAAAATATGGGTGTACAAGCTCCACTGATATAAATGAAGGAATATATCTAAAATGTGATGGTTGTCATTTTGAGGTTATTACCTGTGTCTTGCAGGGTGATCAAGAGTCTTGCTATGGTTTTTGTAAAGTTAATGATGTATCAGACACACCATACAAGTGTAGAAGAAAATCAAGAAAAACAAATGACAGTAAAGAAACAATTAGTTCAAATACTTCTCGACATTTAAAAAAGAAAATTGCGTTTAAAAAAGTGATGGATTACCAATGTCATTTGGAATATAAAGACAAGATGAAATTGAAAAATAAAGTAATGTATGATTCAAAATTGTCTTATAAAGAGAAAAAGCTTGCAGACTTAAAAAAAAAGTACAGGGAAGTTTGGTTGCATAGAGAAAAAGTAAAGGCATTGTTGAGGATGAAATATCAATTTGATACAATATATCAACAGAAGAAAAAAGCGTTAATTATAGAAAAATATAGAAATAATTTAGTGTATCAAGAGAAACTTAAGAATTTGAGTAAAATATTATATAAAAAAGATTTACTATATAAAGAGAAGCGTAAGACTTTCAGTAAAGAAAAATATAAATTAAATTTAGTGCATCAAGAAAATGTGAAGGCATTGAGTAAAGAGAAATACAAATTTAATTCAGTGCATCAAGAAAAAGTGAAGGCACTGAGTAAAGAGAAATATAAATTTAATTCAGTGCATCAAGAAAAAGTGAAGGCACTGAGTAAAGGGAAATATAAATTTAATTTAGTGCATCAAGAAAAAGTGAAGGCACTGAGTAAAGGGAAATATAAATTTAATTTAGTGCATAAAGAAAATGTAAAGGCAACGAGTAAGAAGAAATTTAAGGTTAATATTCAGCACAGACAGAAATTAAAAGAGATTGGTAGAAGAAGGTATCATGGTAACATAGAACATAAGAAAAAGGTTTCTTTGCGTGTGAAATTAAATCAACAGCAACGTAAGGAAATGTTAAAAGAAATTGACTTTGTTATCAAAGAGTTTTTAGATAAGGTTAAAGATGGGCCTGATTTTGTCTGCTGTGTCTGTCATAGACTGCTGTTTAGACATCAAGTTTTAGTGTGTAGGAAAGATTTCTATTCTAAAAGCCAATCTAGTGCTATAATTGCAGCAAAATGCATTTCTGAAGATTATGTGCACAAATGTGACAATAGTTGTGCTGTGCAATGCAAATTGACAGAGTCATCCAGAGGTAAACTGATGATTTGTTATACCTGTCATTACAAGATGAGCAAAGGTGTAATGCCACCAGAAAGTGTGACCAACAATTTAAACGTTGATATTATCCCTCCACAATTGGCTTGTCTAAATAGTTTAGAACAGCATTTAATAGCTTTACATATACCATTCATGAAAATGTTGGCTTTACCCAAAGGGGGACAAAATGGCGTACATGGACCAGTGACTTGTGTTCCAGCAAATATTGTTGAAACATGTAATGTATTGCCTCGTAGTAATATGGAAGGATCTTTGCTTGCTGTAAAATTAAAGCGTAAATTAACTTACAAAGGTCATTATAAGTATCAGTTTGTTGATACTTTGCATGTACGGGAAGCACTTAAGTATTTAAAACAGTTTAACAAATATTATAAAGATATAGATTTTAATGAGAATTGGATCAATGAGTTTTGTAGAGATGAAGATGATGTTTTGGAGAAAGATGTCATTCCTGATATTTCTGAAAAAGAATTGGAGGAGACTGAAGAGCTGTTGCACGATCGACAGCAGCATTGCATGTTTCAAGACACATGTCTCATGCCTGTTGACATAGGCCAGGAAGCTTTGGATCAGTATTTGGATAACATTTTAAATGTTGCTCCTGGTGAAGGTAATAATCCAGTGAAATTACTAAGTGATCCAGAAAATGAAGCCAAATGCTTCCCTGGTTTATTTCCATCTGGACAAAATACTTACCATGCAAACAGGTCACATCGTTTAACATTGTTTCGGTATTTTAATAACAGGCTTTTACATGCAGATGGTAGATTTTCATCCAACGTTGAATATATATTTTATGCACAGTACATGTCTGAATTGGAACAGGTTATTTCTAATGTGTCAGTGGCATTGCGTAAAGGGCAATGTGGTAAATCCCAGAATTTGGGTGACTTGTTGAAAAACGAGGAGTCTTTAAAGAAGTTGTTGGAGTTTGATGATGGCTATCGGTTCCTAAAACCCATTAGAGGGACTCCAGCTTTTTGGCAGTCTGCAAAACGTGACATCCTAGCCTGTGTTAAACAGCTGGGTAAGCCTACTTGGTTTGCGTCGTTTTCATCAGCAGATATGAGATGGACTAATCTTTTATATACCCTTTTGAAGCAGGATGGGCGAACAGAGACGGCTGAACAATTGGAATGGGCAGATAAATGTGAACTGTTGCGTCGAAATCCTGTGACTGCTGCCAGGATGTTTGACTTTCGATGGCATGTTTTCTTAAGAGAAGTTCTCATGTCTCCTGCTAATCCCATTGGTAAAGTTGTTGACTATTACTACCGTGTTGAGTTTCAGCAACGTGGTTCTCCTCATTGTCATTGCCTTTTCTGGATTTCTGGGGCTCCAATCTTAGATCAAAACACAGATGAGGAAGTTGTGGAATTTATAGATAAGTATATAACATGCGAACTTCCGTCTGAGGACGAACCATTGTTTGAAGTGGTTACATCTGTTCAGCAGCATTCAAAACATCACTCAAAAACATGTAAAAAGAAAAATACAGTTTGTCGTTTTAACTTTCCCCGACCTGCATCGAGCAGAACGTTTATTTGTCGTAGTGAAAAAGATAAGGATAAGACTTGTACATGTAATTTGGATAAATCAAGCAGCAATGTACAGTGTGCCTGTGCAAGTAAAGAGGCTATGGCTCAAAATCAGGCAAAGGAGATTCTAAGTAAAGTGAAGAGTCTCCTTGCAGATGAAACTTGTCCCTATAGGACTGTAGAAGAAATTTTTCAAAGACTGGGTATAAATCAAGAAATATTTGAAAAGGTCTATAAACGAGTTAGTCGACATACACATGTAGTTTTGAAAAGGGAGATTAATGAAATTTGGATTAATCAGTATAGCCCGCCGCTGTTAAAAGCATGGAATGCTAATCTCGATATTCAATATTGTGTAGATGCATATGCTTGTTGTGTCTACATAGTTTCTTACATGTCAAAAAGTGAGAGAGAAATTGGCCTCATGCTAGGAAATGCCCAGAGAGAAGCATCCAGAGATGGCAATGTTAGTGCTAAAGAAGCGTTAAAGAAGCTTGGTAGTGTATATCTACATAATCGGGATGTCTGTGCTCAGGAAGCGGTGTATCGACTAACCGGTATGCATTTAAAGGAGTGTTCTAGGAAGGTTGTTTTTATTCCAACTGGAGACAACATTGTAAAAATGAGTTTACCTATTTCTGTTTTGAGACAGAAGGCAGCTACAAATGATCTTAGTTCAGAGGAAATGTGGATGACTGGTTTGGTTGATCGCTATAAAAATCGTCCAAAAGATGACATTTTTAACGATATGTGCATCGCAAAGTTTGCATCTGACTATCGGGTTCTGTCCAAGAACGAAAAATGTAAATCTGCTGTCAAGTTGAATAATGGTTTAGGTTTTGTGGCCAAAAGAAGTCGAACACAACCATCAGTTGTTCGTTATGCGCGTTTTTCAGAGACCAAAGATCCAGAAAAGTTTTATCAGAGCATAATGCAATTATTTCTGCCGTATCGCGTTGATGGTGATCTGAAGCCTTCAGGTTGTGAAAGATTTGAACAATTTTATAGACTTGGTGTGGTTAAATTTATTGATGGAACCAAACATTTAGTGAAGTCTGTCGTAGATTTAAATAGAAGTGAATTCGAAGTGGAATCTTTTAACCTGGAGGCAGCAGATGAGGTGGTTGGCGACGTACTGCTTGAAAATGCATGGTGTGAGTTGTGTCCTGAAGTGGAGATGGAACGGTTGGAGGGTGTGGAAGGAATGAAAGAAATAAAAGCAATACTGAGTGATGAAAAAGAACACATCCCAGATTTAAGCTCATCTTCCAAGGGAAATGCATTTGAGAAAAAGAACATGCTGACTAGAATTGAAGGCTTAGCATTAATTAGATCTTTGAATGAAAGACAGTTCTCTGTTTTTTACCAAATCAGGCAATGGTGTTTAGACAAGGTAACTGGGAAAAATCCTGAACCGTTACACATTTTTATTACAGGAGGTGCTGGCACAGGTAAAAGTCATTTGATCAGAGCAATTGAATATGAATCAAAACGATTATTGTCACCAATGTGTCAATACCCTGACAACACACCTGTTTTATTGACTGCTCCTACAGGTATTGCTGCGTATAATTTGGAAGCAACAACAATTCACACAACATTTTCTATTGGAATTGATGTACGCTTACCGTACACTCCTTTGGGAGAAGAGAAGCTCAATTCATTACGTCTGAAATATAGTGATGTACATATTCTCATCATAGATGAAATATCAATGGTAGATCACAATTTGCTATCATATGTGCATGGTAGATTGCGGCAGATCAAACAAACGGGAAACGTAGGCTCATTTGGAAACATTAGTGTAGTGGCAGTTGGAGATTTCTTCCAGTTACCTCCTGTCAAAGGCAAACCGTTGTATTCTGATGGGGTTGGCAGCAACTTGTGGTCTGATTTATTTAAAGTTGTAGAACTAACAGAAATAGTTCGGCAAAAAGATTTAGTGTTTTCCCAGCTGTTAAACCGGATGAGGACTCGTTCAAAAGAGACCCCCATGCTACCTGGTGACATAAACGTTTTAAAAGTTTGTGAAACGGGTGAGGTCAGCTCAGCCTTGCATATATTTGCAACAAATGAACAAGTAAATGAGCATAATATGAAACAGTTGTTTGAGAGTTGCCCAGAATATGTGAAAATTGAGGCACAGGATTCTGTAAACGATAAAAAAACAGGCAAATTGCGGTTGTTGCAAGGGAGTCACGCTAAAGCTTTACATACCGGTTTGTCAGAGGTTCTGTTGTTGGGTAAGGGTGCACGCGTTATGCTGTGTAAAAACGTGGATGTCGGGGATGGTTTAGTTAACGGTGTTTGTGGCACTGTGACAGATATCATAATACCAGACAAGGACAAGTTTCCTAAATTGGTTTATGTTAGATTTGATGACGATCATGTAGGCATCCACAGAAGGAAAACGTGTGTGTATGGGTCCTCAGATGTGGTTGGTTCCACACCTATTGTACCCGAGGAGGAAAGAGCCACTGTTAAAGGTGGCTTGCGACGACAATTTCCACTGAAATTGGCGTGGGCCTGTACGGTACACAAAGTACAAGGCTTAACTGTAGACAAAGCTGTTGTTTGTCTAAACAAAATCTTTGCACCTGGTCAAGCTTATGTTGCTCTAAGCAGAGTTAGGAGTCTTTCTGGTTTGACCATTCAAGACTTTAATGAAAAAAGGATTTATTGTAAGGATGATATTACGGTTGCTATCCAGAGTATGACACCCCTTTTGATGTGTGGACCTGCACAGTTCAGCAGATTTCACACATCTGCTTTTACTGTGTTCTTAATGAACGTCCAAAGTTTAAATCGACATGTTAAAGATTTAGCTTTTTGTACTCAGCAATGGAAACCTAAATGTATTGCTGTAACAGAAACATGGATTCTTGAACCTCAAGCTGATACGGTAAAGATTGATGGTTACAGTTTCAACAACTGTCCCCGACGTTTATCGTATGATGGTACCCAGCCATCATTGATTGGGTTGCAAGACCAACAACATGGCGGTGTTGGCATGTATACTGCAGATGGTGTGGAATATGAAGTTTTAAAGCCACCACAGGTCAATTTAGAGTGTTTAATTTATAACTTTTTGCATGTTAACATTAAAATGGTTGTAATTTATCGCTCACCACAGTATCCTCTGTCATTATTTAAAACCAATTTGGTAAAGATGCTTGACTGGCTGGAGCAATTGGCAACTGGAACAATAGCATTGATGGGAGATTTTAATGATGATATTTTAAAGTCATCAACTATCTTAAATTGTGTTAAAACCAGAGGATATGCTCAAATAGTCCAGGAAGCAACTACTGAAAGGGGTAGTTTAATAGATCACATCTATGTTAAATCAGATGTTTATGAGGGAGAAGCAGTGGTAATACCAACATATTTTAGTGATCATGAAGGAATTCTGTGTGGTTTTAAGCTGATTTAGTTATTTAATGAAATAATTATTTGTTTTAGTTTTTGAAGTACAGATGGAGAGTATATTTGGGGGGAAAGTATTTATTTATTTTTTTTCACTATTCAAAACCCTCCGAGCAACATAACAAAGTAACACAGAACCAGGGAAACAACACGACACCAGAACAGGGACAGACGACAGCTAGCACTGATAAACAAGGTGGCCTCGGCCTACCATTGCACACTGTACATAAAAATCCACAAACATTCTCAAGGAGCTTAACAACTCCATTGCACACAGCACATAAACGAACAACACCGGAGTGTGGTTTTAAGCTGATGTTTTTAATGAAATAATTATTTTGTGGGGGGGGGGTTTTTAAGTACAGATGAGAGTATATTGGAGGGGGAAGAATATTTTTGTACATGTTATTTATGTAACTATTAGTTTTTATTTTAAATGAAGTTTGTTTTCTGTATATTTTACAAGGTTTAAAAAATGACAATTCTGAATCCCAAAAAGTTGAACGATGTGACAGCTCACAGGCAAGAGGGGGATTCTCCGCCACAATTTGCCTGTGTGACCTGCCCCGTGTCTTTCCTGTCCCAAAGGGGGCTCTAACTTCACATCAGGAGGAAGCATCCCAATGCATACTTCTGTGCACGGAAGGAGCTGCCGCTCAGTAAGTCAGGACTGAAGACAAAGGCAGAGACTAAGACGGGAACTAATAGTGGCCCTTCCGCCTGTCCCGGAGGTGGCGCATTAGCAAAGTGCTTGTGAGAATGCTAAGCGCTTTAATTACCTATGTTATGAAATTTGCATAAATTTTGTGTTCCATTTAACAGTAAACAAAAGTCTTTATTGTGTAAAGGTTTCGTTTCTTGCATTAAGACGGCATTTATTTAACTTCCACAGAAATATATTTGAAAGTAGTGATAAAAGGCAATTAATATAAGTTAAAATACAGAAATTAGCATGCTGTTCTTAATGCAAGTTTTGCTTTACCTTGTCATATAGCATTAAAAAAAAGCAAAAGGCAATGGTATTGGTACTCCCACTTGTGGGACGGGGTTCAAATCCCTGTGTTGCCCTGCTGATTTGTGCTGACAAGTTTGAACAAATTTTGATGACAAGTAGAAAACCTTTAAATTCTGGACTGGCAAAGTGTGCGTTCAAATATGTGTTGTGCCAATGTAAAGAAGTTATGAGAAACATGAGCATAATAGAAATTCTTGTAGGATTTTTGTTGGTGTCGATGTGATTAATTCTGGTCTGTTATGACACACAGAAAGTGTCACTGCTGAACAACGCTACAACCTTGTGACTGCAAAAGGGCCAACACTGCACCTCCAGTGGCGTCATCAATGATGTCACGCCTTTCCTGCACCCGAGCACGAGGCAGAGTATTTGAATCTCTCAAAAGGCCTTCACTGCACAACAATATGACACAAGCGGAATGTCTTCAAAGTTGGACTGATATCTCAGCTTCCAGACAGGAGTTCTTAATTGTTGATTAATTTATTGTTTAACATTCTCTGTTTTTTTTTTTTTTTTTTTTTTTTTAAGGGTGCTTTTGTAAAACTGTTCACCAGGACTGAAGATGACAACTAGCCTTTGGCTAACTTTGACATGTTACAGATGTATTGTTATTAATATGCACTGTCTTTTTAATAAATCAAATTGAAAAATGGAGTGACTGTCAGTACCTGTTTTGTGACGACGGATTAGCGAGGACTTCTTGAAGGCTATTCAACATATCATGTGTCTATGAAGAGTTAATGAATATGGTTTCAACCCTATCTGATATCCAGGGAAAGGTTTTAGAAGTCACTCAAGTATGTCGTAAAAGTTTGAGTGGGCGAGGCTTTTAGTGACGTCAACAGTGTAGTACACCAATGTGAGGCGGTGCTCCTAATGATACATAAAAAAATATGGTGCAGATATAGCTGTTTACATGATATAGGGGGTGCACTGGGGTCACATTGTAATATAATCCTATTGGGGTCTTAAGAGGTTAACAAAGGTCATTCATATCTAGCTTGGTGCAAATCGAATGATGCATTTGAGATTTGGAGCCAACCGTATGCAAATGGCAGGGGATTAGAATTTGCCAGCCCACAGGCTAAAGCCAGTGGTGATAGGATTCAGCATCGTGTTGGTGAATGTCATCAAACAGTACTGTAAACCTGCAGGAATTTAGGAGTAATGTAAAACGCATCTCACTGCCTGTTCAAAAGGGGCGGGGCTTAGTGACATCAGCAAAGACGATGTGAATGTGATTACAGCTGGTCTGTTAAGACACACAAAGTTTTCAGAGCCATGACCTTGCATGTGGAAGTTATTCCATCATGATGTTTCTTGGCGAAAGGTAAGACTTTGAAGCGTAGCCACGCCCACATACTGTGATCTAGCCAAAACCCTTTGATAACTTTTGCTCTTCAATGTGTCAAGACTCTCCTCAGCGGGTATGAAGTGTCCACGTTTAAAGCTGTAGGAGGAGTTAGCTCAAATACAACGTCTGTTTAAGAGAAAAAATGGTGACTTTGGTCGAAAATGGCAGACTTCCTGTTGTGTGTGGACCAGGGCTCCGAGACACTTTTGTTGCTCTTGTTAAAACGCACAGGTGTGCTGAGTTTCATGATTGTCGGTGAAAGCATGGCTTGGGGCTGATGTTTTTAGATGTTCTAGGGGGCGCTGTGGAGGCATTAGGCCACGCCCATCAAATATTGGACTGCACACCTGTTGGGGGGCGGATGAGGATCGATCCCAGTGAGTTTGGTGCATCTCGGCTAAAAACTGTAGAATTTAGAGCCAAACGTATGGTAACGACGTGATGTCTGACTTCACCAAGCCGCCATAGCCACGCCTTCAACTGAAAACTTTTGGTGCTTTAAAGCAAGTGAGACCAACTTGTTATCTGTATTCTAACACAAGATCATGTTGATTAGGTGAAGGGGGCAAGAAATGGAGCTTTCCAAGTAAAAAAAGTGACTTCCTGTTCTGAGGGGGCGGGGCTTAGATGACGTCACCATATGACCACATAGGATTGACATGCATCCAACATGGATGACTCATACCAAGTTTGGTGCAGATTGAACTTTTTAGGTGAAAGTTATAGCGTTTCGTTTACACTGGCGAGTACGCCAAGTTCGCCGCTTGGCCAAGCCCCCTAAACATGCTCAAAAACTCAAGTCTTCTGATAACTTTTGTGCCCCCATCCCTTAACTGCATACTGACCAAAGATGAAGTCCGTAGCTCAAAATCCCTGGGGCGTGAAAATTTTCCTGCGAGGTGTGTAAATATGAAAAATGGCCAAAATTTGCCCTTTGACCCAAAATGGCCGCCTCCTTGTACGTTTTAGAGCATACTTCCAAGAGACTTTTTTTCTTGATTTGAGGCGATCTACATACATACCAAGTTTCAGATCTCTACGACGTACGGTTCGGTCTATCTCACGTTAGGTGGCGCTGTAGAGCAGTTTGGCGACGCCCACTTTCGACTCCATTAAAATCATGCAGTTTCACGCGGGGGACAATTTTGGGTAAAGTTTCGGGAGTTTTCGAATACGTTCAGGCATCCCCATTTGCGATTCCGCGTGGAGAAGAAAAAGAATAAGAACAAGAACTGCAAGCAGTGATAACGGCCCTCGCAGCCAAGCGCAGCTCCGGCCTTGCGACCGCCTGACCGCCGGCACTGCCGCCCCGACGTGGTCACCGACGCCGTCACGCGTCTCCCGCACCCGTCAACCGGGCGGAGAGTGCGACGAGTCTCCCAAATCGTCTTAAGTCCACGTCAGTACGACACCAGTGGCACGTGTTCAAAGTTGGAGCGATACCTCAACTTCCAGACAGGAGTTACCGTCACTTCCTGTTTTGTGGGGGCGGGGTTTAGCGACGTCACAAATGTACCACGCCAACGTGTGAAGCACTCCTCCGTAATGATGCACAAAAAACACGGTGCAGATCGGATAATGTCTCAAGGAGATATAGCTGTTTAAATGATCTAGGGGGCGCACTGGAGTCACACTCCAATATAATCCTATTGGGCTCTTTAGATGTTAACAAAGGTCATTCATATCTAGTTTGGTGCAAATCGGATGATGCATGTGAGATTTAGAGCCGAACGTATGCAAACGGCGAGGGATTGGAATGTGCCATTCTCGCCACGCCCACACTATTTTGTAGGTCCTGAAAAGACGCACAGGTGTGCTGAGTTTCATGATTGTCGGTGAAAGCATGGCTTGGGGCTGATGTTTTTAGATTTTCTAGGGGGCGCTGTGGAGGCATTAGGCCACGCCCATCAAATATTGGACTGCACACCTGTTGGGGGGCGGATTAGGATCGATCCCAGTGAGTTTGGTGCATCTCGGCTCAAAACTGTAGAATTTAGAGCCAAACGTATGGTAACGGCGTGATGTCTGACTTCACCAAGCCGCCAGAGCCACGCCTTCAACTGAAAACTTTTGGTGCTTTAAAGCAAGTGAGACCAACTTGTTTTCTGTATTCTGACACAAGATCATGTTGATTAGGTGAAGGGGGCCAGAAATGGAGCTTTCCAAGTAAAAAAAGTGACTTCCTGTTCTGAGGGGGCGGGGCTTAGATGACGTCAGCATATGACCACATGGGATTGACATGCATCCAACATGGATGACTCATACCAAGTTTGGTGCAGATTGAACTTTTTAGGTGAAAGATATAGCGTTTCGTTTACACTGGCGAGTACGCCAAGTTCGCCGCTTGGCCAAGCCCCCTAAACATGCTCAAAAACTCAAGTCTTCTGATAACTTTTGTTCCCCCATCCCTTAACTGCATACCGACCAAAAATGAAGTCCGTAGCTCAAAATCCCTGGGGCGTGAAAATTTTCCTGCGAGGTGTGTAAATATGAAAAATGGCCAAAATTTGACCTTTGACCCAAAATGGCCGCCTCCTTGTACGTTTTAGAGCATACCTCCAAGAGACTTTTGTTCTTGATTTGAGGCGATCTACATACATACCGATTTTCAGATCTCTACGACGTACGGTTCGGTCTATCTCACGTTAGGTGGCGCTATAGAGCAGTTTGGCAACGCCCACTTTCGGGTACATTGAAATCATGCAGTTTCACGCGGGGGACAATTTTGGGTAAAGTTTGGTGAGTTTTCGAATACGTTAAGGCGTCCCCATTCGCGATTCCGCGTGGAAAAGAAAAAGAAAAATAATAATAACAAGAACTGCAAGCAGTGATAACGGCCCTCGCAGCCAAGCGCAGCTCCGGCCTTGCAACCGCCTGACCGCCGGCACCGCCGCCCCGACGTGGTCATCGACGCCGTCACGCGTGTCACGCGCCGGTCCACCGGGCGGAGCGTGCGACGAATCTCTCAATTCGCCTTCAGTCCACGTCATCACGACACCAGTGGCACGTGTTCAAAGTTGGAGCGATATCTCACCTTCCAGACAGGAGTTACCGTCACTTCCTGTTTTGTGGGGGCGGGGTTTAGCGACGTCAGAAATAAACCACGCCAACGTGTCAAGCGCTGCTCCGTAATGATGCACAAAAAATACGGTGCAGATCGGATGATGTCTCAAGGAGATATAGCTGTTTATATTATCTAGGGGGCGCACTGGAGTCACACTCCAATATAATCCCATCGGGCTCTTTAGAAGTTAACAAAGGTCATTCATATCTAGTTTGGTGTAAATCGGATGATGCGTGTGAGATTTAGAGCCGAGCGTAAGCAAACGGCGAGGGATTGGAATGTGCCATTTTGCCACGCCCACACTATTTTGTAGGTCCTGACTAGACGCACAGGTGTGCTGAGTTTCATGATTGTTGTTCAAAGCATGGCTTGGGGCTGATGTTTTTAGATTTTCTAGGGGGCGCTGTGGAGGCATTAGGCCACGCCCATCAAATATTGGACCGCACACCTGTTGGGGGGTGGATTAGGATCGATCCCAGTGAGTTTGGTGCTTCTCGGCTCAAAACTGTAGAATTTAGAGCCAAACGTATGGTAACGGCGTGATGTCTGACTTCAACAAGCTGCCATAGCCACGCCTTCAACTGAAAACTGTTGGTGCTTTAAAGCAAGTTAGACCAACGTGTTATCTGTATTCTGACACAAAATCATGTTGATTAGGCGAAGGGGGCCAGAAATGGAGCTTTCCAAGTAAAAAAAGTGACTTCCTGTTCTGAGGGGGCGGGGCTTAGATGACGTCAGCATATGACCACATAGGATTGACATGCATCCAACATGGATGACTCATACCAAGTTTGGTGCAGTTTAAACTTTTTAGGTGAAAGATATAGCGTTTCGTTTACACTGGCGAGTACGCCAAGTTCGCCGCTTGGCCAAGCCCCCTAAACATGCTCAAAAACTCAAGTCTTCTGATAACTTTTGTTCCCCCATCCCTTAACTGCATACTGACCAAAAATGAAGTCCGTAGCTCAAAATCCCTGGGGCGTGAAAATTTTCCTGCGAGGTGTGTAAATATGAAAAATGGCCAAAATTTGCCCTTTGACCCAAAATGGCCGCCTCCTTGTACGTTTTAGAGCATACCTCCAAGAGACTTTTGTTCTTGATTTGAGGCGATCTACATACATACCGAATTTCAGATCTCTACGACGTACGGTTCGGGCTATCTCACGTTAGGTGGCGCTATAGAGCAGTTTGGCAACGCCCACTTTCGATTACATTAAAAACATGTGATTTCACGCGGGGGACAATTTTGGGCAAAGTTTGGTGAGTTTTCGAATACGTTAAGGCGTCCCCATTTGCGATACCGCGTGGAGAAGAAACGGAAGATGAATAATAATAAGAAGAAGAATAGTGAAATCCTACAGATACAATAGGCCTTCGCAGCGCTTAGCTGCTCGGGCCTAATAATAGTGAAATCTTGCAGATACAATAGGCCTTCGCAGCGCTTAGCTGCTCGGGCCTAATAATAACAAGAACTGCAAGCAGTGATAACGGCCCTCGCAGCCAAGCGCAGCTCCGGCCTTGCGACCGCCTGACCGCCGGCACCGCCACCCCGACGTGGTCACCGACGCCGTCACACGTCTCCCGCGCCCGTCCGCCGGGCGGAGCATGTGACGAATCTCCCAAATCGTTTTCAGTCCACGACAGTACGACACCAGTGGCACGTGTTCAAAGTTGGAGCGATATGCCACCTACCAGACAGGAGTTACCGTCACTTCCTGTTTTGTGGGGGCGGGGTTTAGCGACGTCAGAAATGTACAATGCCAACGTGTGAAGCGCTGCTCCGTAATGATGCACAAAAAATATGGTGCAGATCGGAGGATGTCTCAAGGAGATATAGCTGTTTAAATCATCTAGGGGGCGCACTAGAGTCAAATTCCAATATAATCCTATTGGGCTCTTTAGATGTTAACAAAGGTCATTCATATCTAGTTTGGTGCAAATCGGATGATGCGTGTGAGATTTAGAGCCGAACGTATGCAAACGGCGAGGGATTGGAATGTGCCATTAAGCCACGCCCACACTATTTTGTAGGTCCTGACAAGACGCACAGGTGTGCTGAGTTTCATGATTGTCGTTCAAAGCATGGCTTGGGGCTGATGTTTTTAGATGTTCTAGGGGGCGCTGTGGAGGCATTAGGCCACGCCCATCAAATATTGGACCTCACACCTGTTGGGGGGTGGATTAGGATCGATCCCAGTGAGTTTGGTGCATCTCGGCTCAAAACTGTAGAATTTAGAGCCAAACGTATGGTAACGGCGTGATGTCTGACTTCACCAAGCAGCCATAGCCACGCCTTCAACTGAACACTGTTGGTGCTTTAAAGCAAGTTAGACCAACTTGTTATCTGTATTCTGACACAAGATCATGTTGATTAGGTGAAGGGGGCCAGGGATGGAGCTTTCCAAGTAAAAAAAGTGACTTCCTGTTCTGAGGGGGCGGGGCTTAGATGACGTCAGCATATGACCACATAGGATTGACATGCATCCAACATGGATGACTCATACCAAGTTTGGTGCAGATTAAACTTTTTAGGTGAAAGATATAGCGTTTCGTTTACACTGGCGAGTACGCCAAGTTCGCCGCTTGGCCAAGCCCCCTAAACATGCTCAAAAACTCAAGTCTTCTGATAACTTTTGTGCCCCCATCCCTTAACTGCATACTGACCAAAAATGAAGTCCGTAGCTCAAAATCCCTGGGGCGTGAAAATTTTCCTGCGAAGTGTGTAAATATGAAAAATGGCCAAAATTTGCCCTTTGACCCAAAATGGCCGCCTCCTTGTACGTTTTAGAGCATACCTCCAAGAGACTTTTGTTCTTGATTTGAGGCGATCTACGTACATACCGAGTTTCAGATCTCTACGACGTACGGTTCGGTCTATCTCACGTTAGGTGGCGCTATAGAGCAGTTTGGCGACGCCCACTTTCGAGTACATTAAAATCATGCAGTTTCACGCGGGGGACAATTTTGGGTAAAGTTTCGGGAGTTTTCGAATACGTTCAGGCATCCCAATTCGCGATTCCCGACGGAAAAGAAAAAGAACGCGGAAAAATAATAATAATAATAATAATAGTGAAATCCTTCAGTTACAATAGGCCTTCGCAGCGCTTAGCTGCTCGGGCCTAATAACAAGAACTGCAAGCAGTGATAACGGCCCTCGCAGCCAAGCGCAGCTCCGGCCTTGCGACCGCCTGACTGCCGGCACCGCCGCCCCGACGTGGTCATCGACGCCGTCCCGTGTCTCCCGCGCCCGTCCACCGGGCAGAGCGTGCGACGAATCTCTCAAATCGCCTTCAGTCCACGTCAGTACAACACCAGTGGCACGTGTTAAAAGTTGGAACGATATCTCACCTTCCAGACAGGAGTTACCGTCACTTCCTGTTTTGTGGGGGCGGGGTTTAATGACGTCGGAAATATACCATGCCAACGTGTCAAGCGCTGCTCTGTAATGATGCACAAAAAATATGGTGCAGATCGGATGATGTCTCAAGGAGATATAGCTGTTTATATTATCTAGGGGGCGCACTAGAGTCAAACTCCAATATAATCCTATTGGGCTCTTTAGAGGTTAACAAAGGTCATTCATATCTAGTTTGGTGTAAATCGGAAGATGCGTGTGAGATTTAGAGCCGAACGTAAGCAAACGGCGAGGGATTGGAATGTGCCATTTTGCCACGCCCACACTATTTTGTAGGTCCTGACTAGACGCACAGGTGTGCTGAGTTTCATGATTGTTGTTCAAAGCATGGCTTGGGGCTGATGTTTTTAGATTTTCTAGGGGGCGCTGTGGAGGCATTAGGCCACGCCCATCAAATATTGGACCGCACACCTGTTGGGGGGTGGATTAGGATCGATCCCAGTGAGTTTGGTGCTTCTCGGCTCAAAACTGTAGAATTTAGAGCCAAACGTATGGTAACGGCGTGATGTCTGACTTCAACAAGCTGCCATAGCCACGCCTTCAACTGAAAACTGTTGGTGCTTTAAAGCAAGTTAGACCAACTTGTTATCTGTATTCTGACACAAGATCATGTTGATTAGGTGAAGGGGGCCAGAAATGGAGCTTTCCAAGTAAAAAAAGTGACTTCCTGTTCTGAGGGGGCGGGGCTTAGATGACGTCAGCATATGACCACATAGGATTGACATGCATCCAACATGGATGACTCATACCAAGTTTGGTGCAGATTGAACTTTTTAGGTGAAAGTTATAGCGTTTCGTTTACACTGGCGAGTACGCCAAGTTCGCCGCTTGGCCAAGCCCCCTAAACATGCTCAAAAACTCAAGTCTTCTGATAACTTTTGTTCCCCCATCCCTTAACTGCATACTGACCAAAGATGAAGTCCGTAGCTCAAAATCCCTGGGGCGTGAAAATTTTCCTGCGAGGTGTGTAAATATGAAAAATGGCCAAAATTTGCCCTTTGACCCAAGATGGCCGCCTCCTTGTACGTTTTAGAGCATACCTCCAAGAGACTTTTGTTCTTGATTTGAGGCGATCTACTTATGTACCGAGTTTCAGATCTCTACGACGTACGGTTCGGTCTATCTCACGTTAGGTGGCGCTATAGAGCAGTTTGGCGACGCCCACTTTCGACTCTATTAAAATCATGCAGTTTCACGCGGGGGACAATTTTGGGCAAAGTTTGGTGAGTTTTCGAATACGTTCAGGCATCCCAATTCGCGATTCCCGACGGAGAAGAAAAAGAATCATAAGAATAAGAAGAATAGTGAAATCCTTCAGAAACAATAGGCCTTCGCAGCGCTTAGCTGCTCGGGCCTAATAATAGTGAAATCCTTCAGAAACAATAGGCCTTCGCAGCGCTTAGCTGCTCGGGCCTAACAAGAACTGCAAGCAGTGATAACGGCCCTCGCAGCCAAGCGCAGCTCCGGCCTTGCGACCGCCTGACCGCCGGCACCGCCGCCCCGACGTGGTCATCGACGCCGTCACGCGTCTCACGCGCCGGTCCACCGGGCGGAGCGTGCGACAAATCTCTCAATTCGCCTTCAGTCCACGTCATTACGACACCAGTGGCACGTGTTCAAAGTTGGAGCGATATCTCACCTTCCAGACAGGAGTTACCGTCACTTCCTGGTTTTGTGGGGGCGGGGTTTAGCGACGTCAGAAATGTACAATGCCAACGTGTGAAGCGCTGCTCCGTAATGATGCACAAAAAATATGGTGCAGATCGGATGATGTCTCAAGGAGATATAGCTGTTTATATTATCTAGGGGGCGCACTGGAGTCACACTCCAATATAATCCTATTGGGCTCTTTAGAGGTTAACAAAGGTCATTCATATGTAGTTTGGTGCAAATCGGATGATGCATGTGAGATTTAGAGCCGAACGTATGCAAACGGCGAGGGATTGGAATGTGCCATTAAGCCACGCCCACACTATTTTGTAGGTCCTGACAAGACGCACAGGTGTGCTGAGTTTCATGATTGTCGTTCAAAGGATGGCTTGGGGCTGATGTTTTTAGATCTTCTAGGGGGCGCTCTGGAGGCATTAGGCCACGCCCATCAAATATTGGACCTCACACCTGTTGGGGGGCGGATTAGGATCGATCCCAGTGAGTTTGGTGCATCTCGGCTCAAAACTGTAGAATTTAGAGCCAAACGTATGGTAACGGCGTGATGTCTGACTTCACCAAGCAGCCATAGCCACGCCTTCAACTGAAAACTGTTGGCGTTTTAAAGCAAGTGAGACCAACTTGTTATCTGTATTCTGACACAAGATCATGTTGATTAGGTGAAGGGGGCCAGAAATGGAGCTTTCCACGTAAAAAAAGTGACTTCCTGTTCTGAGGGGGCGGGGCTTAAATGACGTCAGCATATGACCACATAGGATTGACATGCATCCAACATGGATGACTCATACCAAGTTTGGTGCAGATTGAACTTTTTAGGTGAAAGATATAGCATTTCGTTTACACTGGCGAGTACCTCAAGTTCGCCGCTTGGCCAAGCCCCCTAAACATGCTCAAAAACTCAAGTCTTCTGATAACTTTTGTTCCCCCATCCCTTAACTGCATACTGACCAAAAATGAAGTCCGTAGCTCAAAATCCCTGGGGCGTGAAAATTTTCCTGCGAGGTGTGTAAATATGAAAAATGGCCAAAATTTGCCCTTTGACCCAAAATGGCCGCCTCCTTGTACGTTTTAGAGCATACCTCCAAGAGACTTTTGTTCTTGATTTGAGGCGATCTACGTACATACCGAGTTTCAGATCTCTACGACGTACGGTTCGGTCTATCTCACGTTAGGTGGCGCTGTAGAGCAGTTTGGCCACGCCCACTTTCGACTCCATTAAAAACATGCAGTTTCACGCGGGGGACAATTTTGGGTAAAGTTTCGGGAGTTTTCGAATACGTTAAGGCATCCCCATTTGCGATTCCGTGCGGAAAAGAAAAAGAATAATAATAACAAGAACTGCAAGCAGTGATAACGGCCCTCGCAGCCAAGCGCAGCTCCGGCCTTGCGACCGCCTGACCGCCGGCACCGCCGCCCCGACGTGGTCACCGACGCCGTCCCGCGTCTCCAGCGCCCGTCCACCGGGCGGAGCGTTCGACGAATCTCTCAAATCGCATTCAGTCCACGACAGTTCGACACCAGTGGCACGTGTTCAAAGTTGGAGCGATATCTCACCTTCCAGACAGGAGTTACCGTCACTTCCTGTTTTGTGGGGGCGGGGTTTAGCGACGTCAGACATATAGCACGCCAACGTTTCAAGCGCCGCTCCGTATTGATGCACAAAAAATATGGTGCAGATCGGATGATGTCTCAAGGAGATATAACTGTTTATATTATCTAGGGGGCGCAATGGAGTCACACTCCAATATAATCCTATTGGGCTCTTTAGATGTGAACAAAGGTCATTCATATCTAGTTTGGTGCAAATCGGATGATGCATGTGAGATTTAGAGCCGAACGTATGCAAACGGCGAGGGATTGGAATGTGCCATTAAGCCACGCCCACACTATTTTGTAGGTCCTGACAAGACCCACAGGTGTGCTGAGTTTCATGATTGTCGGTGAAAGCATGGCTTGGGGCTGATGTTTTTAGTTGTTCTAGGGGGCGCTGTGGAGGCTATAGGCCACGCCCATCAAATATTTGACTGCACACTTGTTGGGGGGCGGATTAGGATCGATCCCAGTGAGTTTGGTGCATCTCGGCTCAAAACTGTAGAATTTAGAGCCAAACGTATGGTAACGGCGTGATGTCTGACTTCACCAAGCAGCCATAGCCACGCCTTCAACTGAAAACTTTTGGTGCTTTAAAGCAAGTTAGACCAACTTGTTTTCTGTATTCTGACACAAGATCATGTTGATTAGGTGAAGGGGGCCAGAAATGGAGCTTTCCAAGTAAAAAAAGTGACTTCCTGTTCTGAGGGGGCGGGGCTTAGATGACGTCAGCATATGACCACATAGGATTGACATGCATCCAACATGGATGACTCATACCAAGTTTGGTGCAGATTGAACTTTGTAGGTGAAAGATATAGCATTTCGTTTACACTGGCGAGTACGCCAAGTTCGCCGCTTGGCCAAGCCCCCTAAACATGCTCAAAAACTCAAGTCTTCTGATAACTTTTGTGCCCCCATCCCTTAACTGCATACTGACCAAAAATGAAGTCCGTAGCTCAAAATCCCTGGGGCGTGAAAATTTTCCTGCGAGGTGTGTAAATATGAAAAATGGCCAAAATTTGCCCTTTGACCCAAAATGGCCGCCTCCTTGTACGTTTTAGAGCATACCTCCAAGAGACTTTTGTTCTTGATTTGAGGCGATCTACATACATACCGAGTTTCAGATCTCTACGACGTACGGTTCGGTCTATCTCACGTTAGGTGGCGCTGTAGAGCAGTTTGGCCACGCCCACTTTCGACTCCATTAAAAACATGCAGTTTCACGCGGGGGACAATTTTGGGCAAAGTTTCGGGAGTTTTCGAATACGTTAAGGCATCCCCATTTGCGATTCCGTGCGGAAAAGAAAAAGAATAATAATAATAATAATAACAAGAACTGCAAGCAGTGATAACGGCCCTCGCAGCCAAGCGCAGCTCCGGCCTTGCGACCGCCTGACCGCCGGCACCGCCGCCCCAACGTGGTCATCGACGCCGTCACGCGTCTCCCGCGCCCGTCCACCGGGCGGAGCGCGCGACGAATCTCCCAAATCGCCTTCAGTCCATGACAGTACGACACCAGTGACACGTGTTCAAAGTTGGAGCGATATGCCACCTACCAGACAGGAGTTACCGTCACTTCCTGTTTTGTGGGGGCGGGGTTTAGCGACGTCAGAAATGTACAACGCCAACGTGTGAAGCGCTGCTCCATAATGATGCACAAAAAATACGGTGCAGATCAGACGATGTCTCAAGGAGATATAGCTGTTTAAATGATCTAGGGGGCGCACTTGAGTCACACTCCAATATAATCCTATTGGGCTCTTTAGATGTTAACAAAGGTCATTCATATCTAGTTTGGTGCAAATCGGATGATGCATGTGAGATTTAGAGCCGAACGTATGCAAACGGCGAGGGATTGGAATGTGCCATTAAGCCACGCCCACACTATTTTGTAGTTCCTGACAAGACGCACAGGTGTGCTGAGTTTCATGATTGTTGGTGAAAGCATGGCTTGGGGCTGATGTTTTTAGTTGTTCTAGGGGGCGCTGTGGAGGCATTAGGCAACGCCCATCACATATTGCACTGCACACCTGTTAGGGGGTGGATTAGGACCGATCCCAGTGAGTTTAGTGCATCTGGGCTCAAAACTGTAGAATTTAGAGCCAAACGTATGGTAACGGCGTGATGTCTGACTTCACCAAGCCGCCATAGCCACGCCTTCAACTGAAAACTGTTGTTGCTTTAAAGCAAGTGAGACCAACTTGTTATCTGTATTCTGACACAAGATCATGTTGATTAGGTGAAGGGGGCCAGAGATGGAGCTTTCCAAGTAAGAAAAGTGACTTCCTGTTCTGAGGGGGCGGGGCTTAGATGACGTCAGCATATGACCACATAGGATTGACATGCATCCAACATGGATGACTCATACCAAGTTTGGTGCAGAATAAACTTTTTACCTGAAAGTTATAGCGTTTCGTTTACACTGGCGAGTACGCCAAGTTCGCCGCTTGGCCAAGCCCCCTAAACATGCTCAAAAACTCAAGTCTTCTGATAACTTTTGTGCCCCCATCCCTTAACTGCATACTGACCAAAAATGAAGTCCGTAGCTCAAAATCCCTGGGGCGTGAAAATTTTCCTGCGAGGTGTGTAAATATGAAAAATGGCCAAAATTTGCCCTTTGACCCAAAATGGCCGCCTCCTTGTACGTTTTAGAGCATACCTCCAAGAGACTTTTTTTCTTGATTTGAGGCGATCTACGTACATACCGAGTTTCAGATCTCTACGACGTACGGTTCGGTCTATCTCACGTTAGGTGGCGCTATAGAGCAGTTTGGCGACGCCCACTTTCGAGTACATTAAAAACATGTGATTTCACGCGGGGGACAATTTTGGGTAAAGTTTCGGGAGTTTTCGAATACGTTCAGGCCTCCCCATTCGCGATTCCGCGTGGAGAAGAAAAAGAAGATGAATAATAATAATAAGAATAGTGAAATCCTTCAGTTACAATAGGCCTTCGCAGCGCTTAGCTGCTCGGGCCTAATAATAAGAATAGTGAAATCCTTCAGAAACAATAGGCCTTCGCAGCGCTTAGCTGCTCGGGCCTAACAAGAACTGCAAGCAGTGATAACGGCCCTCGCAGCCAAGCGCAGCTCCGGCCTTGCGACCGCCTGACCGCCGGCACCGCCGCCCCGACGTGGTCACCGACGCCGTCCCGCGTCTCCAGCGCCCGTCCACCGGGCGGAGCGTTCGACGAATCTCTCAAATCGCATTCAGTCCACGACAGTACGACACCAGTGGCACGTGTTCAAAGTTGGAGCGATATCTCACCTTCCAGACAGGAGTTACCGTCACTTCCTGTTTTGTGGGGGCGGGGTTTAGCGACGTCAGACATATAGCACGCCAACGTTTCAATCGCCGCTCCGTATTGATGCACAAAAAATATGGTGCAGATCGGATGATGTCTCAAGGAGATATAACTGTTTATATTATCTAGGGGGCGCAATGGAGTCACACTCCAATATAATCCTATTGGGCTCTTTAGATGTGAACAAAGGTCATTCATATCTAGTTTGGTGCAAATCGGATGATGCGTGTGAGATTTAGAGCCGAACGTATGCAAACGGCGAGGGATTGGAATGTGCCATTCTCGCCACGCCCACACTATTTTGTAGGTCCTGACAAGACGCACAGGTGTGCTGAGTTTCATGATTGTCGGTGAAAGCATGGCTTGGGGCTGATGTTTTTAGTTGTTCTAGGGGGCGCTGTGGAGGCTATAGGCCACGCCCATCAAATATTTGACTGCACACCTGTTGGGGGGCGGATTAGGATCGATCCCAGTGAGTTTGGTGCATCTCGGCTCAAAACTGTAGAATTTAGAGCCAAACGTATGGTAACGGCGTGATGTCTGACTTCACCAAGCAGCCATAGCCACGCCTTCAACTGAAAACTTTTGGTGCTTTAAAGCAAGTTAGACCAACTTGTTTTCTGTATTCTGACACAAGATCATGTTGATTAGGTGAAGGGGGCCAGAAATGGAGCTTTCCAAGTAAAAAAAGTGACTTCCTGTTCTGAGGGGGCGGGGCTTAGATGACGTCAGCATATGACCACATAGGATTGACATGCATCCAACATGGATGACTCATACCAAGTTTGGTGCAGATTGAACTTTTTAGGTGAAAGATATAGCATTTCGTTTACACTGGCGAGTACGCCAAGTTCGCCGCTTGGCCAAGCCCCCTAAACATGCTCAAAAACTCAAGTCTTCTGATAACTTTTGTGCCCCCATCCCTTAACTGCATACTGACCAAAAATGAAGTCCGTAGCTCAAAATCCCTGGGGCGTGAAAATTTTCCTGCGAGGTGTGTAAATATGAAAAATGGCCAAAATTTGCCCTTTGACCCAAAATGGCCGCCTCCTTGTACGTTTTAGAGCATACCTCCAAGAGACTTTTGTTCTTGATTTGAGGCGATCTACATACATACCGAGTTTCAGATCTCTACGACGTACGGTTCGGTCTATCTCACGTTAGGTGGCGCTGTAGAGCAGTTTGGCCACGCCCACTTTCGACTCCATTAAAAACATGCAGTTTCACGCGGGGGACAATTTTGGGCAAAGTTTCGGGAGTTTTCGAATACGTTAAGGCATCCCCATTTGCGATTCCGTGCGGAAAAGAAAAAGAATAATAATAATAACAAGAACTGCAAGCAGTGATAACGGCCCTCGCAGCCAAGCGCAGCTCCGGCCTTGCGACCGCCTGACCGCCTGCACCGCCGACCCGACGTGGTCATCGACGCCGTCCCGCGTCTCACGCGCCGGTCCACCGGAAGGAGCTTGCGACGAATCTCCCAAATCGCCTTCAGTCCACGACAGTACGACACCAGTGGCACGTGTTCAAAGATGGAGCAATATCTCACCTTTCAGACAGGAGTTACTGTCACTTCCTGTTTTGTGGGGGCGGGGTTTAGTGACGTCAGAAATGTACCACGCCAACGTGTCAAGCGCCGCTCCGTAATGATAAAGAAAAAATATGGTGCAGATCGGATTATGTCTCAAGGAGATAGAGCTGTTTAAATTATCTAGGGGGCGCAGTGGAGTCACACTCCAATAAAATCCTATCGGGCTCTTTAGATGTTAACAAAGGTCATTCATATCTAGTTTGGTGCAAATCGGATCATGCATATAAGATTTAGAGCCAAACGTATGCAAACGGCGAGGGATTGGAATGTGCCATTCTCGCCACGCCCACACTATTTTGTAGGTCCTGACAAGACCCACAGGTGTGCTGAGTTTCATCATTGTCGGTGAAAGCATGGCTTGGGGCTGATGTTTTTAGTTGTTCTAGGGGGCGCTGTGGAGGCATTAGGCCACGCCCATCAAATATTGGACCGCACACCTGTTGGGGGGCGGATCAGGATCGATCCCAGTGAGTTTGGTGCGTTTTGGCTCAAAACTGTAGAATTTAGAGCCAAACGTATGGTAACGGCGTGATGTCTGACTTCGCCAAGCCGCCATAGCCACGCCTTCAACTGAAAACTGTTGGTGCTTTAAAGCAAGTTAGACCAACTTGTTATCTGTATTCTGACACAAGATCATGTTGATTAGGTGAAGGGGGCCAGAAATGGAGCTTTCCAAGTAAAAAAAGTGACTTCCTGTTCTGAGGGGGCGGGGCTTAGATTACGTCAGCATATGACCACATAGGATTGACATGCATCCAACATGGATGACTCATACCAAGTTTGGTGCAGTTTAAACTTTTTAGGTGAAAGATATAGCGTTTCGTTTACACTGGCGAGTACGCCAAGTTCGCCGCTTGGCCAAGCCCCCTAAACATGCTCAAAAACTCAAGTCTTCTGATAACTTTTGTTCCCCCATCCCTTAACTGCATACTGACCAAAAATGAAGTCTGTAGCTCAAAATCCCTGGGGCGTGAAAATTTTCCTGCGAGGTGTGTAAATATGAAAAATGGCCAAAATTTGCCCTTTGACCCAAAATGGCCGCCTCCCTGTACGTTTTAGAGCATACCTCCAAGAGACTTTTGTTCTTGATTTGAGGCGATCTACATACATTCCGAGTTTCAGATCTCTACGACGTACGGTTCGGTCTATCTCACGTTAGGTGGCGCTGTAGAGCAGTTTGGCCACGCCCACTTTCGACTCCATTAAAAACATGCAGTTTCACGCGGGGGACAATTTTGGGTAAAGTTTCGGGAGTTTTCGAATACGTTCAGGCATCCCCATTCGCGAAACCGCGTGGAGAAGAAAAAGAATAAGAATAACAAGAACTGCAAGCAGTGATAACGGCCCTCGCAGCCAAGCGCAGCTCCGGCCTTGCGACCGCCTGACCGCCGGCACCGCCGCCCCGACGTGGTCAACGACGCCGTCACGCGCCTCCCGCGCCCGTCCACCGGGCGGAGCGTGCGACGAATCTCCGAAATCGTCTTCAGTCCACGTCAGCACGACACCAGTGGCACGTGTTCAAAGTTGGAGCGATATGTCACCTTTCAGAAAGGAGTTACCATCACTTCCTGTTTTGTGGGGGCGGGGTTTAGCGACGTCAGAAATGTACCACGCAAACGTGTCAAGCGCTGCTCCGTAATGATGCACAAAAAATACGGTGCAGATCGGACGATGTCTCAAGGAGATATAGATGTTTACATGATATAGGGGGCGCACTAGAGTCACATTTCAATATAATCCTATTGGGCTCTTTAGATGTTAACAAAGGTCAGTCATATCTAGTTTGGTGCAAATCGGATGATGCCTGTGAGATTTAGAGCCGAACGTATGCAAACGGCGAGGGATTTGAATGTGCCATTCTGCCACGCCCACACTATTTTGTAGGTCCTGACAAGACGCACAGGTGTGCTGAGTTTCATGATTGTCGGTGAAAGCATGGCTTGGATCTGATGTTTTTAGATGTTCTAGGGGGCGCTGTGGAGGCATTAGGCCACGCCCATCAAATATTGGACTGCACACCTGTTGGGGGGTGGATTAGGATCGATCCCAGTGAGTTTGGTACATCTGGGCTCAAAACTGTAGAATTTAGAGCCAAACGTATGGTAACGGCGTGATGTCTGACTTCACCAAGCCGCCAGAGCCACGCCTTCAACTGAAAACTGTTGGTGCTTTAAAGCAAGTGACACCAACTTGTTATCTGTATTCTGACACAAGATCATGTTGATTAGGTAAAGGGGGCCAGAGATGGAGCTTTCCAAGTAAAAAAAGTGACTTCCTGTTCTGAGGGGGCGGGGCTTAGATGACGTCAGCAAATGACCACATAGGATCGACAAGCATCCAACATGGATGACTCATACCAAGTTTGGTGCAGATTAAACTTTTTACATGAAAGTTATAGCGT
This sequence comes from Odontesthes bonariensis, assembly GCF_027942865.1. Classification (NCBI taxonomy): domain Eukaryota; kingdom Metazoa; phylum Chordata; class Actinopteri; order Atheriniformes; family Atherinopsidae; genus Odontesthes; species Odontesthes bonariensis. The sequence continues at coordinate 69,160 of NW_027457379.1, read as the reverse complement.
TTCGTTTACACTGGCGAGTACGCCAAGTTCGCCGCTTGGCCAAGCCCCCTAAACATGCTCAAAAACTCAAAATTTCTGATAACTTTTGTTCCCCCATCCCTTAACTGCATACTGACCAAAGATGAAGTCCGTAGCTCAAAATCCCTGGGGCGTGAAAATTTTCCTGCGAGGTGTGTAAATATGAAAAATGGCCAAAATTTGCCCTTTGACCCAAAATGGCCGCCTCCTTGTACGTTTTAGAGCATACCTCCAAGAGACTTTTGTTCTTGATTTGAGGCGATGTACATACATACCGAGTTTCAGATCTCTACGACGTACGGTTCGGTCTATCTCACGTTAGGTGGCGCTATAGAGCAGTTCGGCGACGCCCACTTTCGACTCCATTAAAAACCTTTGATTTCACGCGGGGGACAATTTTGGGTAAAGTTTGGTGAGTTTTCGAATACGTTCAGGCGTCCCCATTTGCGATTCCGCGCGGAAAAGAAAAAGAAGCCGGAATAATAATAATAATAACAAGAACTGCAAGCAGTGATAACGGCCCTCGCAGCCAAGCGCAGCTCCGGCCTTGCGACCGCCTGACCGCCGGCACCGCCGCCCCGACGTGGTCATCGACGCCGTCCCGCGTCTCCCGCGCCCGTCCACCGGGCGGAGCGTGCGGCGAATCTCCCAAATTGCCTTCAGTCCACGTCAGTACCACACCAGTGGCACGTGTTCAAAGTTGGAGCGATATCTCACCTTCCAGACAGGAGTTACTGTCACTTCCTGTTTTGTGGGGGCGGGGTTTAGCGACGTCAGAAACATACCACGCGAACGTGTCAAGCGCTGCTCCGTAATGATGCACAAAAAATATGGTGCAGATCGGATGATGTCTCAAGGAGATATAGCTGTTTATATTATCTAGGGGGCGCACTGGAGTCAAACTCCAATATAATCCTATTGGGCTCTTTAGAGGTTAACAAAGGTCATTCATATCTAGTTTGGTGTAAATCGGATGATGCGTGTGAGATTTAGAGCCAAACGTATGCAAACGGCGAGGGATTGGAATGTGCCATTCTCGCCACGCCCACACTATTTTGTAGGTCCTGACAAGACGCACAGGTGTGCTGAGTTTCATCATTGTCGGTGAAAACATGGCTTGGGGCTGATGTTTTTAGTTGTTCTAGGGGGCGCTGTGGAGGCATTAGGCCACGCCCATCAAATATTGGACCGCACACCTGTTGGGGGGCGGATTAGGATCGATCCCAGTGAGTTTGGTGCGTTTTGGCTCAAAACTGTAGAATTTAGAGCCAAACGTATGGTAACGGCGTGATGTCTGACTTCGCCAAGCCGCCATAGCCACGCCTTCAACTGAAAACTGTTGGTGCTTTAAAGCAAGTTAGACCAACTTGTTATCTGTATTCTGACACAAGATCATGTTGATTAGGTGAAGGGGGCCAGAAATGGAGCTTTCCAAGTAAAAAAAGTGACTTCCTGTTCTGAGGGGGTGGGGCTTAGATGACGTCAGCATATGACCACATAGGATTGTCGGCCATCCAACATGGATGACTCATACCAAGTTTGGTGCTGATTTAACTTTTTACGTGAAAGTTATTGCATTTCGTTTACACTGGCGAGTACGCCAAGTTCGCCGCTTGGCCAAGCCCCCTAAACATGCTCAAAAACTCAAGTCTTCTGATAACTTTTGTGCCCCCATCCCTTAACTGCATACCGACCAAAGATGAAGTCCGTAGCTCAAAATCCCTGGGGCGTGAAAATTTTCCTGCGAGGTGTGTAAATCTGAAAAATGGCCAAAATTTGCCCTTTGACCCAAAATGGCCGCCTCCTTGTACGTTTTAGAGCATACCTCCAAGAGACTTTTGTTCTTGATTTGAGGCGATCTACATACGTACCGAGTTTCAGATCTCTACGACGTACGGTTCGGGCTATCTCACGTTAGGTGGCGCTGTAGAGCAGTTTGGCCACGCCCACTTTCGATTCCATTAAAAACATTTGATTTCACGCGGGGGACAATTTTGGGTAAAGTTTGGTGAGTTTTCGAATACGTTAAGGCGTCCCCATTCGCGATTCCGCGCGGAAAAGAAACGAGAATAAAAAAAAAAATAGTGAAATCCTACAGATACAATAGGCCTTCGCAGCGCTTAGCTGCTCGGGCCTAAAAAAAACAAGAACTGCAAGCAGTGATAACGGCCCTCGCAGCCAAGCGCAGCTCCGGCCTTGCGACCGCCTGACCGCCGGCACCGCCGCCCCGACGTGGTCATCGACGCCGTCATGCGTCTCCCGCGCCCGTCCACCGGGCGGAGCGCGTGACGAATCTCCCAAATCGCCTTCAGTCCACGACAGTACGACACCAGTGGCACATGTTCAAAGTTGGAGCAATATCTCACCTTTCAGACAGGAGTTACTGTCACTTCCTGTTTTGTAGGGGCGGGGTTTAGTGACGTCAGAAATGTACCACGCCAACGTGTCAAGCGCCGCTCCGTAATGATGCAGAAAAAATATGGTGCAGATCGAATGATGTCTCAAGGAGATATAGCTGTTTAAATAATCTAGGGGGCGCAGTGGAGTCACACTCCAATATAATCCTATTGGGCTCTTTAGATGTTAACAAAGGTCATTCATATCTGGTTTGGTGCAAATCGGATGATGCATGTGAGATTTAGAGCCGAACGTATGCAAACGGCGAGGGATTGGAATGTGCCATTCTCGCCACGCCCACACTATTTTGTAGGTCCTGACAAGACGCACAGGTGTGCTGAGTTTCACGATTGTCGGTGAAAGCATGGCTTGGGGCTGATGTTTTTAGTTGTTCTAGGGGGCGCTGTGGAGGCATTAGGCCACGCCCATCAAATATTGGACTGCACACCTGTTGGTGGGCGGATTAGGATCGATCCCAGTGAGTTTGGTGCATCTCGGCTAAAACCTGTAGAATTTAGAGCCAAACGTATGGTAACGGCGTGATGTCTGACTTCACCAAGCAGCCATAGCCACGCCTTCAACTGAAAACTTTTGGTGCTTTAAAGCAAGTTAGACCAACTTGTTATCTGTATTCTGACACAAGATCATGTTGATTAGGTGAAGGGGGCCAGAAATGGAGCTTTCCAAGTAAAAAAAGTGACTTCCTGTTCTGAGGGGGCGGGGCTTAGATGACGTCAGCATATGACCACATAGGATTGACATGCATCCAACATGGATGAGTCATACCAAGTTTGGTGCAGATTAAACTTTTTAGGTGAAAGATATAGCGTTTCGTTTACACTGGCGAGTACGCCAAGTTCGCCGCTTGGCCAAGCCCCCTAAACATGCTCAAAAACTCAAGTCTTCTGATAACTTTTGTTCCCCCATCCCTTAACTGCATACTGACCAAAAATGAAGTCTGTAGCTCAAAATCCCTGGGGCGTGAAAATTTTCCTGCGAGGTGTGTAAATATGAAAAATGGCCAAAATTTGCCCTTTGACCCAAAATGGCCGCCTCCTTGTACGTTTTAGAGCATACCTCCAAGAGACTTTTGTTCTTGATTTGAGAAGATCTACGTACATACCGAGTTTCAGATCTCTACGACGTACGGTTCGGTCTATCTCACGTTAGGTGGCGCTATAGAGCAGTTTGGCGACGCCCACTTTCGACTCCATTAAAAACATGTGATTTCACGCGGGGGACAATTTTGGGTAAAATTTGGTGAGTTTTCGAATACGTTCAGGCCTCCCCCTTTGCGATTCCGCGTGGAGAAGAAAAAGAAGATGAATAATAATAATAATAATAATAAGAATAGTGAAATCCTACAGATACAATAGGCCTTCGCAGCGCTTAGCTGCTCGGGCCTAATAATAGTGAAATCTTGCAGATACAATAGGCCTTCGCAGCGCTTAGCTGCTCGGGCCTAACAAGAACTGCAAGCAGTGATAACGGCCCTCGCAGCCAAGCGCAGCTCCGGCCTTGCGACCGCCTGACCGCCGGCACCGCCACCCCGACGTGGTCACCGATGCCGTCACACGTCTCCCGCGCCCGTCCACCGGGCGGAGCGTGCGACGAATCTCCCAAATCGTTTTCAGTCCACGTCAGTACGACACCAGTGGCACGTGTTCAAAGTTGGAGCGATATGCCATCTACCAGACAGGAGTTACCGTCACTTCCTGTTTTGTGGGGGCGGGGTTTAGCGACGTCAGAAATGTACAATGCCAACGTGTGAAGCGCTGCTCCGTAATGATGCACAAAAAATATGGTGCAGACCGGAGGATGTCTCAAGGAGATATAGCTGTTTAAATGATCTAGGGGGCGCACTGGAGTCACACTCCAATATAATCCTATCGGGCTCTTTAGATGTTAACAAAGGTCATTCATATCTAGTTTGGTGCAAATCGGATGATGCGTGTGAGATTTAGAGCCGAACGTATGCAAACGGCGAGGGATAGGAATGTGCCATTAAGCCACGCCCACACTATTTTGTAGGTCCTGACAAGACGCACAGGTGTGCTGAGTTTCATGATTGTCGTTCAAAGCATGGCTTGGGGCTGATGTTTTTAGATGTTCTAGGGGGCGCTGTGGAGGCATTAGGCCACGCCCATCAAATATTGGACCTCACACCTGTTGGGGGGTGGATTAGGATCGATCCCAGTGAGTTTGGTGCATCTCGGCTCAAAACTGTAGAATTTAGAGCCAAACGTATGGTAACGGCGTGATGTCTGACTTCACCAAGTCGCCATAGCCACGCCTTCAACTGAACACTGTTGGTGCTTTAAAGCAAGTTAGACCAACTTGTTATCTGTATTCTGACACAAGATCATGTTGATTAGGTGAAGGGGGCCAGAAATGGAGCTTTCCAAGTAAAAAAAGTGACTTCCTGTTCTGAGGGGGCGGGGCTTAGATGACGTCAGCATATGACCACATAGGATTGACATGCATCCAACATGGATGACTCATACCAAGTTTGGTGCAGATTAAACTTTTTAGGTGAAAGATATAGCGTTTCGTTTACACTGGCGAGTAGGCCAAGTTCGCCGCTTGGCCAAGCCCCCTAAACATGCTCAAAAACTCAAGTCTTCTGATAACTTTTGTTCCCCCATCCCTTAACTGCATACTGACCAAAAATGAAGTCCGTAGCTCAAAATCCCTGGGGCGTGAAAATTTTCCTGCGAGGTGTGTAAATATGAAAAATGGCCAAAATTTGCCCTTTGACCCAAAATGGCCGCCTGCTTGTACGTTTTAGAGCATACCTCCAAGAGACTTTTTTTCTTGATTTGAGAAGATCTACGTACATACCGAGTTTCAGATCTCTACGACGTACGGTTCGGGCTATCTCACGTTAGGTGGCGCTGTAGAGCAGTTTGGCCACGCCCACTTTCGACTCCATTAAAAACATGCAGTTTCACGCGGGGGACAATTTTGGGCAAAGTTTCGGGAGTTTTCGAATACGTTAAGGCATCCCCATTCGCGATTCCGCGTGGAAAAGAAAAAGAAAAATAATAACAAGAACTGCAAGCAGTGATAACGGCCCTCGCAGCCAAGCGCAGCTCCGGCCATGCGACCGCCTGACCGCCGGCACCGCCGCCCCGACGTGGTCACTGCCGCCGTCACGCGTCTCCCGCGCCCGTCCACCGGGCAGAGCGTGCGACGAATCTCTCAAATCGCCTTCAGTCCACGTCAGTACGACACCAGTGGCACGTGTTCAAAGTTGGAACGATATCTCACCTTCCAGACAGGAGTTACCGTCACTTCCTGTTTTGTGGGGGCGGGGTTTAACGACGTCAGAAATATACCACGCCAACGTGTCAAGCGCCGCTCCGTAATGATGCAGAAAAAATATGGTGCAGATCGGATGATGTCTAAAAGAGATATAGCTGTTTAAATGATCTAGGGGGCGCAGTGGAGTCACACTCCAATATAATCCTATCGGGCTCTTTAGATGTTAACAAAGGTCATTCATATCTAGTTTGGTGCAAATCGGATGATGCATGTGAGATTTAGAGCCGAACGTATGCAAACGGCGAGGGATTGGAATGTGCCATTCTCGCCACGCCCACACTATTTTCTAGGTCCTGACAAGACGCACAGGTGTGCTGAGTTTCATGATTGTCGGTGAAAGCATGGCTTGGGGCTGATGTTTTTAGTTGTTCTAGGGGGCGCTGTGGAGGCTATAGGCCACGCCCATCAAATATTGGACCGCACACCTGTTGGGGGGCGGATTAGGATCGATCCCAGTGAGTTTGGTGCATCTCGGCTCAAAACTGTAGAATTTAGAGCCAAACGTATGGTAACGGCGTGATGTCTGACTTCACCAAGCCGCCATAGACACGCCTTCAACTGAAAACTGTTGGTGCTTTAAAGCTAGTTAGACCAACTTGTTATCTGTATTCTGACACAAGATCATCTTGATTAGGTGAAGGGGGCCAGAAATGGAGCTTTCCAAGTAAAAAAAGTGACTTCCTGTTCTGAGGGGGCGGGGCTTAGATGACGTCAGCATATGACCACATAGGATTGACATGTATCCAACATGGATGACTCATACCAAGTTTGGTGCAGATTAAACTTTTTAGGTGAAAGATATAGCGTTTTGTTTACACTGGCGAGTACGCCAAGTTCGCCACTTGGCCAAGCCCCCTAAACATGCTCAAAAACTCAAGTCTTCTGATAACTTTTGTTCCCCCATCCCTTAACTGCATACTGACCAAAAATGAAGTCTGTAGCTCAAAATCCCTGGGGCGTGAAAATTTTCCTGCGAGGTGTGTAAATATGAAAAATGGCCAAAATTTGCCCTTTGACCCAAAATGGCCGCCTCCTTGTACGTTTTAGAGCATACCTCCAAGAGACTTTTGTTCTTGATTTGAGGCGATCTACGTACATACCGAGTTTCAGATCTCTACGACGTACGGTTCGGTCTATCTCACGTTAGGTGGCGCTATAGAGCAGTTTGGCGACGCCCACTTTCGAGTACATTAAAATCATGCAGTTTCACGCGGGGGACAATTTTGGGTAAAGTTTCGGGAGTTTTCGAATACGTTCAGCCATCCCAATTCGCGATTCCCGACGGAAAAGAAAAAGAACGCGGAAAAATAATAATAATAATAATAATAGTGAAATCCTACAGATACAATAGGCCTTCGCAGCGCTTAGCTGCTCGGGCCTAATAAGAAGAATAGTGAAATCCTTCAGAAACAATAGGCCTTCGCAGCGCTTAGCTGCTCGGGCCTAATAACAAGAACTGCAAGCAGTGATAACGGCCCTCGCAGCCAAGCGCAGCTCCGGCCTTGCGACCGCCTGACCGCCGGCACCGCCGTCCCGACGTGGTCATCGACGCAGTCACGCGTCTCCCGCGCCCGTCCATCGGGCGGAGCGTGCGACGAATCTCCCAAATCGCCCTCAGTCCACGACAGTACGACACCAGTGGCACGTGTTCAAAGTTGGAGCGATATCTCACCTTCCAGACAGGAGTTACTGTCACTTCCTGTTTTGTGGGGGCGGGGCTTAGCGACGTCACAAATGTACCACGCCAACGTGTCAAGCGCCGCTCCGTAATGATGCAGAAAAAATATGGTGCAGATCGGATGATGTCTAAAAGAGATATAGCTGTTTAAATGATCTAGGGGGCGCAGTGGAGTCACACTCCAATATATTCCTATCGGGCTCTTTAGATGTTAACAAAGGTCATTCATATCTAGTTTGGTGCAAATCGGATGATGCATGTGAGATTTAGAGCCGAACGTATGCAAACGGCGAGGGATTGGAATGTGCCATTCTCGCCACGCCCACACTATTTTGTAGGTCCTGACAAGACGCACAGGTGTGCTGAGTTTCATGATTGTCGGTGAAAGCATGGCTTGGGGCTGATGTTTTTAGTTGTTCTAGGGGGCGCTGTGGAGTTTATAGGCCACGCCCATCAAATATTTGACTGCACACCTGTTGGGGGGCGGATTAGGATCGATCCCAGTGAGTTTGGTGCATCTCGGCTCAAAACTGTAGAATTTAGAGCCAAACGTATGGTAACGGCGTGATGTCTGACTTCACCAAGCCGCCATAGCCACGCCTTCAACTGAAAACTTTTGGTGCTTTAAAGCAAGTTAGACCAACTTGTTTTCTGTATTCTGACACAAGATCATGTTGATTAGGTGAAGGGGGCCAGAAATGGAGCTTTCCAAGTAAAAAAAGTGACTTCCTGTTCTGAGGGGGCGGGGCTTAGATGACGTCAGCATATGACCACATAGGATTGACATGCATCCAACATGGATGACTCATACCAAGTTTGGTGCAGATTGAACTTTGTAGGTGAAAGATATAGCATTTCGTTTACACTGGCGAGTACGCCAAGTTCGCCGCTTGGCCAAGCCCCCTAAACATGCTCAAAAACTCAAGTCTTCTGATAACTTTTGTGCCCCCATCCCTTAACTGCATACTGACCAAAAATGAAGTCCGTAGCTCAAAATCCCTGGGGCGTGAAAATTTTCCTGCGAGGTGTGTAAATATGAAAAATGGCCAAAATTTGCCCTTTGACCCAAAATGGCCGCCTCCTTGTACGTTTTAGAGCATACCTCCAAGAGACTTTTGTTCTTGATTTGAGGCGATCTACATACATACCGAGTTTCAGATCTCTACGACGTACGGTTCGGTCTATCTCACGTTAGGTGGCGCTGTAGAGCAGTTTGGCCACGCCCACTTTCGACTCCATTAAAAACATGCAGTTTCACGCGGGGGACAATTTTGGGCAAAGTTTCGGGAGTTTTCGAATACGTTAAGGCATCCCCATTTGCGATTCCGTGCGGAAAAGAAAAAGAATAATAATAATAATAATAACAAGAACTGCAAGCAGTGATAACGGCCCTCGCAGCCAAGCGCAGCTCCGGCCTTGCGACCGCCTGACTGCCTGCACCGCCGCCCCAACGTGGTCATCAACGCCGTCACGCGTCTCCCGCGCCCGTCCACCGGGCGGAGCGTGCGACGAATCTCCCAAATCGCCTTCAGTCCACGACAGTACGACACAAGTGGCGCGTGTTCAAAGTTGGAGCGATATCTCACCTTCCAGACAGGAGTTACCGTCACTTCCTGTTTTGTTGGGGCGGGGTTTAGTGACGTCAGAAATGTACCACGCCAACGTGTCAAGCGCCGCTCCGTAATGATGCAGAAAAAATATGGTGCAGATCGGATGATGTCTCAAGGAGATATAGCTGTTTAAATGATCTAGGGGGCGCACTGGAGTCACACTCCAATATAATCCTATTGGGCTCTTTAGATGTTAACAAAGGTCATTCATATCTAGTTTAGTGCAAATCGGATGATGCATGTGAGATTTAGAGCCGAACGTATGCAAACGGCGAGGGATTGGAATGTGCCATTCTGCCACGCCCACACTATTTTGTAGGTCCTGAGAAGACGCACAGGTGTGCTGAGTTTCATGATTGTCGGTGAAAGCATGGCTTGGGGCTGATGTTTTTAGATGTTCTAGGGGGCGCTGTGGAGGCATTAGGCCACGCCCATCAAATATTGGACTGCACACCTGTTGGGGGGCGGATTAGGAAAGATCCCAGTGAGTTTGGTGCATCTCGGCTCAAAACTGTAGAATTTAGAGCCAAACGTATGGTTACGGCGTGATGTCTGACTTCACCAAGCCGCCATAGCCACGCCTTCAACTGAAAACTTTTGGTGCTTTAAAGCAAGTTAGACCAACTTGTTTTCTGTATTCTGGCACAAGATCATGTTGATTAGGTGAAGGGGGCCAGAAATGGAGCTTTCCAAGTAAAACAAGTGACTTCCTGTTCTGAGGGGGCGGGGCTTAGATGACGTCAGCATATGACCACATAGGATTGACATGCATCCAACATGGATGACTCATACCAAGTTTGGTGCAGATTGAACTTTTTAGGTGAAAGATATAGCATTTCGTTTACACTGGCGAGTACGCCCAGTTCGCCGCTTGGCCAAGCCCCCTAAACATGCTCAAAAACTCAAGTCTTCTGATAACTTTTGTTCCCCCATCCCTTAACTGCATACTGACCAAAAATGAAGTCCGTAGCTCAAAATCCCTGGGGCGTGAAAATTTTCCTGCGAGGTGTGTAAATATGAAAAATGGCCAAAATTTGCCCTTTGACCCAAAATGGCCGCCTCCTTGTACGTTTTAGAGCATACCTCCAAGAGACTTTTGTTCTAGATTTGAGGCGATCTACATACATACCGAGTTTCAGATCTCTACGACGTACGGTTCGGTCTATCTCACGTTAGGTGGCGCTGTAGAGCAGTTTGGCCACGCCCACTTTCGACTCCATTAAAAACATGCAGTTTCACGCGGGGGACAATTTTGGGTAAAGTTTCGGGAGTTTTCGAATACGTTCAGGCATCCCCATTCGCGAAACCGCGTGGAGAAGAAAAAGAATAAGAACAAGAACTGCAAGCAGTGATAACGGCCCTCGCAGCCAAGCGCAGCTCCGGCCTTGCGACCGCCTGACCGCCGGCACCGCCGCCCCGACGTGGTCATCGACGCCGTCACGCGTCTCCCGCGCCCGTCCACCGGGCGGAGCGTGCGACGAATCTCCCAAATCGCCTTCAGTCCACGACAGTACGACACCAGTGGCACGTGTTCAAAGTTGGAGCGATATCTCACCTTCCAGACAGGAGTTACCGTCACTTCCTGTTTTGTGGGGCGGGGTTTAGCGATGTCAGAAATGTACCACGCAAACTTGTGGAGCGCTGCTCCGTAATGATGCACAAAAAATACGGTGCAGATCGGATGATGTCTCAAGGAGTTAAAGCTTTTGACATGATATAGGGGGCGCACTGGAGTCAAATTCCAATATAATCCTATTGGGCTCTTTAGATGTTAACAAAGGTCATTCATATCTAGTTTGGTGCAAATCGGATGATGCGTGTGAGATTTAGAGCCGAACGTATGAGAAACGGCGAGGGATTGGAATGTGCCATTCTCGCCACGCCCACACTATTTTGTAGGTCCTGACAAGACGCACAGGTGTGCTGAGTTTCACGATTGTTGGTGAAAGCATGGCTTGGGGCTGATGTTTTTAGATTTTCTAGGGGGCGCTGTGGAGGCATTAGGCCACGCCCATCAAATATTGGACCGCACACCTGTTGGGGGGTGGATTAGGATCGATCCCAGTGAGTTTGGTGCATCTCGGCTAAAAACTGTAGAATTTAGAGCCAAACGTATGGTAACGGCGTGATGTCTGACTTCAACAAGCCGCCATAGCCACGCCTTCAACTGAAAACTGTTGGTGCTTTAAAGCAAGTTAGACCAACGTGTTATCTGTATTCTGACACAAGATCATGTTGATTAGGTGAAGGGGGCCAGAAATGGAGCTTTCCAAGTAAAAAAAGTGACTTCCTGTTCTGAGGGGGCGGGGCTTAGATGACGTCAGCATATGACCACATAGGATTGACAAGCATCCAACATGGATGACTCATACCAAGTTTGGTGCAGATTGAACTTTTTAGGTGAAAGTTATAGCGTTTCGTTTACACTGGCGAGTACGCCAAGTTCGCCGCTTGGCCAAGCCCCCTAAACATGCTCAAAAACTCAAGTCTTCTGATAACTTTTGTTCCCCCATCCCTTAACTGCATACTGACCAAAAATGAAGTCCGTAGCTCAAAATCCCTGGGGCGTGAAAATTTTCCTGCGAGGTGTGTAAATATGAAAAATGGCCAAAATTTGCCCTTTGACCCAAAATGGCCGCCTCCTTGTACGTTTTAGAGCATACCTCCAAGAGACTTTTGTTCTTGATTTGAGGCGATCTACATACATACCGAATTTCAGATCTCTACGACGTACGGTTCGGGCTATCTCACGTTAGGTGGCGCTATAGAGCAGTTTGGCAACGCCCACTTTCGATTACATTAAAAACATGTGATTTCACGCGGGGGACAATTTTGGGTAAAGTTTCAGGAGTTTTCGAATACGTTCAGGCATCCCCATTTGCGATTCCGCGTGGAGAAGAAAAAGAATCATAAGAAAAATAATAATAATAATAATAATAATAGTGAAATCCTTCAGTTACAATAGGCCTTCGCAGCGCTTAGCTGCTCGGGCCTAACAAGAACTGCAAGCAGTGATAACGGCCCTCGCAGCCAAGCGCAGCTCCGGCCTTGCGACCGCCTGACCGCCGGCACCGCCGCCCCAACGTGGTCATCGACGCCGTCACGCGTCTCCCGCGCCCGTCCACCGGGCGGAGCGCGCGACGAATCTCCCAAATCGCCTTCAGTCCATGACAGTACGACACCAGTGACACGTGTTCAAAGTTGGAGCGATATGCCACCTACCAGACAGGAGTTACCGTCACTTCCTGTTTTGTGGGGGCGGGGTTTAGCGACGTCAGAAATGTACAACGCCAACGTGTGAAGCGCTGCTCCATAATGATGCACAAAAAATACGGTGCAGATCAGACGATGTCTCAAGGAGATATAGCTGTTTAAATGATCTAGGGGGCGCACTTGAGTCACACTCCAATATAATCCTATTGGGCTCTTTAGATGTTAACAAAGGTCATTCATATCTAGTTTGGTGCAAATCGGATGATGCATGTGAGATTTAGAGCCGAACGTATGCAAACGGCGAGGGATTGGAATGTGCCATTAAGCCACGCCCACACTATTTTGTAGTTCCTGACAAGACGCACAGGTGTGCTGAGTTTCATGATTGTTGGTGAAAGCATGGCTTGGGGCTGATGTTTTTAGTTGTTCTAGGGGGCGCTGTGGAGGCATTAGGCAACGCCCATCACATATTGCACTGCACACCTGTTAGGGGGTGGATTAGGACCGATCCCAGTGAGTTTAGTGCATCTGGGCTCAAAACTGTAGAATTTAGAGCCAAACGTATGGTAACGGCGTGATGTCTGACTTCACCAAGCCGCCATAGCCACGCCTTCAACTGAAAACTGTTGTTGCTTTAAAGCAAGTGAGACCAACTTGTTATCTGTATTCTGACACAAGATCATGTTGATTAGGTGAAGGGGGCCAGAGATGGAGCTTTCCAAGTAAGAAAAGTGACTTCCTGTTCTGAGGGGGCGGGGCTTAGATGACGTCAGCATATGACCACATAGGATTGACATGCATCCAACATGGATGACTCATACCAAGTTTGGTGCAGAATAAACTTTTTACCTGAAAGTTATAGCGTTTCGTTTACACTGGCGAGTACGCCAAGTTCGCCGCTTGGCCAAGCCCCCTAAACATGCTCAAAAACTCAAGTCTTCTGATAACTTTTGTGCCCCCATCCCTTAACTGCATACTGACCAAAAATGAAGTCCGTAGCTCAAAATCCCTGGGGCGTGAAAATTTTCCTGCGAGGTGTGTAAATATGAAAAATGGCCAAAATTTGCCCTTTGACCCAAAATGGCCGCCTCCTTGTACGTTTTAGAGCATACCTCCAAGAGACTTTTTTTCTTGATTTGAGGCGATCTACGTACATACCGAGTTTCAGATCTCTACGACGTACGGTTCGGTCTATCTCACGTTAGGTGGCGCTATAGAGCAGTTTGGCGACGCCCACTTTCGAGTACATTAAAAACATGTGATTTCACGCGGGGGACAATTTTGGGTAAAGTTTCGGGAGTTTTCGAATACGTTCAGGCCTCCCCATTCGCGATTCCGCGTGGAGAAGAAAAAGAAGATGAATAATAATAATAAGAATAGTGAAATCCTTCAGTTACAATAGGCCTTCGCAGCGCTTAGCTGCTCGGGCCTAATAATAAGAATAGTGAAATCCTTCAGAAACAATAGGCCTTCGCAGCGCTTAGCTGCTCGGGCCTAACAAGAACTGCAAGCAGTGATAACGGCCCTCGCAGCCAAGCGCAGCTCCGGCCTTGCGACCGCCTGACCGCCGGCACCGCCGCCCCGACGTGGTCACCGACGCCGTCCCGCGTCTCCAGCGCCCGTCCACCGGGCGGAGCGTTCGACGAATCTCTCAAATCGCATTCAGTCCACGACAGTACGACACCAGTGGCACGTGTTCAAAGTTGGAGCGATATCTCACCTTCCAGACAGGAGTTACCGTCACTTCCTGTTTTGTGGGGGCGGGGTTTAGCGACGTCAGACATATAGCACGCCAACGTTTCAATCGCCGCTCCGTATTGATGCACAAAAAATATGGTGCAGATCGGATGATGTCTCAAGGAGATATAACTGTTTATATTATCTAGGGGGCGCAATGGAGTCACACTCCAATATAATCCTATTGGGCTCTTTAGATGTGAACAAAGGTCATTCATATCTAGTTTGGTGCAAATCGGATGATGCGTGTGAGATTTAGAGCCGAACGTATGCAAACGGCGAGGGATTGGAATGTGCCATTCTCGCCACGCCCACACTATTTTGTAGGTCCTGACAAGACGCACAGGTGTGCTGAGTTTCATGATTGTCGGTGAAAGCATGGCTTGGGGCTGATGTTTTTAGTTGTTCTAGGGGGCGCTGTGGAGGCTATAGGCCACGCCCATCAAATATTTGACTGCACACCTGTTGGGGGGCGGATTAGGATCGATCCCAGTGAGTTTGGTGCATCTCGGCTCAAAACTGTAGAATTTAGAGCCAAACGTATGGTAACGGCGTGATGTCTGACTTCACCAAGCAGCCATAGCCACGCCTTCAACTGAAAACTTTTGGTGCTTTAAAGCAAGTTAGACCAACTTGTTTTCTGTATTCTGACACAAGATCATGTTGATTAGGTGAAGGGGGCCAGAAATGGAGCTTTCCAAGTAAAAAAAGTGACTTCCTGTTCTGAGGGGGCGGGGCTTAGATGACGTCAGCATATGACCACATAGGATTGACATGCATCCAACATGGATGACTCATACCAAGTTTGGTGCAGATTGAACTTTTTAGGTGAAAGATATAGCATTTCGTTTACACTGGCGAGTACGCCAAGTTCGCCGCTTGGCCAAGCCCCCTAAACATGCTCAAAAACTCAAGTCTTCTGATAACTTTTGTGCCCCCATCCCTTAACTGCATACTGACCAAAAATGAAGTCCGTAGCTCAAAATCCCTGGGGCGTGAAAATTTTCCTGCGAGGTGTGTAAATATGAAAAATGGCCAAAATTTGCCCTTTGACCCAAAATGGCCGCCTCCTTGTACGTTTTAGAGCATACCTCCAAGAGACTTTTGTTCTTGATTTGAGGCGATCTACATACATACCGAGTTTCAGATCTCTACGACGTACGGTTCGGTCTATCTCACGTTAGGTGGCGCTGTAGAGCAGTTTGGCCACGCCCACTTTCGACTCCATTAAAAACATGCAGTTTCACGCGGGGGACAATTTTGGGCAAAGTTTCGGGAGTTTTCGAATACGTTAAGGCATCCCCATTTGCGATTCCGTGCGGAAAAGAAAAAGAATAATAATAATAACAAGAACTGCAAGCAGTGATAACGGCCCTCGCAGCCAAGCGCAGCTCCGGCCTTGCGACCGCCTGACCGCCTGCACCGCCGACCCGACGTGGTCATCGACGCCGTCCCGCGTCTCACGCGCCGGTCCACCGGAAGGAGCTTGCGACGAATCTCCCAAATCGCCTTCAGTCCACGACAGTACGACACCAGTGGCACGTGTTCAAAGATGGAGCAATATCTCACCTTTCAGACAGGAGTTACTGTCACTTCCTGTTTTGTGGGGGCGGGGTTTAGTGACGTCAGAAATGTACCACGCCAACGTGTCAAGCGCCGCTCCGTAATGATAAAGAAAAAATATGGTGCAGATCGGATTATGTCTCAAGGAGATAGAGCTGTTTAAATTATCTAGGGGGCGCAGTGGAGTCACACTCCAATAAAATCCTATCGGGCTCTTTAGATGTTAACAAAGGTCATTCATATCTAGTTTGGTGCAAATCGGATCATGCATATAAGATTTAGAGCCAAACGTATGCAAACGGCGAGGGATTGGAATGTGCCATTCTCGCCACGCCCACACTATTTTGTAGGTCCTGACAAGACCCACAGGTGTGCTGAGTTTCATCATTGTCGGTGAAAGCATGGCTTGGGGCTGATGTTTTTAGTTGTTCTAGGGGGCGCTGTGGAGGCATTAGGCCACGCCCATCAAATATTGGACCGCACACCTGTTGGGGGGCGGATCAGGATCGATCCCAGTGAGTTTGGTGCGTTTTGGCTCAAAACTGTAGAATTTAGAGCCAAACGTATGGTAACGGCGTGATGTCTGACTTCGCCAAGCCGCCATAGCCACGCCTTCAACTGAAAACTGTTGGTGCTTTAAAGCAAGTTAGACCAACTTGTTATCTGTATTCTGACACAAGATCATGTTGATTAGGTGAAGGGGGCCAGAAATGGAGCTTTCCAAGTAAAAAAAGTGACTTCCTGTTCTGAGGGGGCGGGGCTTAGATTACGTCAGCATATGACCACATAGGATTGACATGCATCCAACATGGATGACTCATACCAAGTTTGGTGCAGTTTAAACTTTTTAGGTGAAAGATATAGCGTTTCGTTTACACTGGCGAGTACGCCAAGTTCGCCGCTTGGCCAAGCCCCCTAAACATGCTCAAAAACTCAAGTCTTCTGATAACTTTTGTTCCCCCATCCCTTAACTGCATACTGACCAAAAATGAAGTCTGTAGCTCAAAATCCCTGGGGCGTGAAAATTTTCCTGCGAGGTGTGTAAATATGAAAAATGGCCAAAATTTGCCCTTTGACCCAAAATGGCCGCCTCCCTGTACGTTTTAGAGCATACCTCCAAGAGACTTTTGTTCTTGATTTGAGGCGATCTACATACATTCCGAGTTTCAGATCTCTACGACGTACGGTTCGGTCTATCTCACGTTAGGTGGCGCTGTAGAGCAGTTTGGCCACGCCCACTTTCGACTCCATTAAAAACATGCAGTTTCACGCGGGGGACAATTTTGGGTAAAGTTTCGGGAGTTTTCGAATACGTTCAGGCATCCCCATTCGCGAAACCGCGTGGAGAAGAAAAAGAATAAGAATAACAAGAACTGCAAGCAGTGATAACGGCCCTCGCAGCCAAGCGCAGCTCCGGCCTTGCGACCGCCTGACCGCCGGCACCGCCGCCCCGACGTGGTCAACGACGCCGTCACGCGCCTCCCGCGCCCGTCCACCGGGCGGAGCGTGCGACGAATCTCCGAAATCGTCTTCAGTCCACGTCAGCACGACACCAGTGGCACGTGTTCAAAGTTGGAGCGATATGTCACCTTTCAGAAAGGAGTTACCATCACTTCCTGTTTTGTGGGGGCGGGGTTTAGCGACGTCAGAAATGTACCACGCAAACGTGTCAAGCGCTGCTCCGTAATGATGCACAAAAAATACGGTGCAGATCGGACGATGTCTCAAGGAGATATAGATGTTTACATGATATAGGGGGCGCACTAGAGTCACATTTCAATATAATCCTATTGGGCTCTTTAGATGTTAACAAAGGTCAGTCATATCTAGTTTGGTGCAAATCGGATGATGCCTGTGAGATTTAGAGCCGAACGTATGCAAACGGCGAGGGATTTGAATGTGCCATTCTGCCACGCCCACACTATTTTGTAGGTCCTGACAAGACGCACAGGTGTGCTGAGTTTCATGATTGTCGGTGAAAGCATGGCTTGGATCTGATGTTTTTAGATGTTCTAGGGGGCGCTGTGGAGGCATTAGGCCACGCCCATCAAATATTGGACTGCACACCTGTTGGGGGGTGGATTAGGATCGATCCCAGTGAGTTTGGTACATCTGGGCTCAAAACTGTAGAATTTAGAGCCAAACGTATGGTAACGGCGTGATGTCTGACTTCACCAAGCCGCCAGAGCCACGCCTTCAACTGAAAACTGTTGGTGCTTTAAAGCAAGTGACACCAACTTGTTATCTGTATTCTGACACAAGATCATGTTGATTAGGTAAAGGGGGCCAGAGATGGAGCTTTCCAAGTAAAAAAAGTGACTTCCTGTTCTGAGGGGGCGGGGCTTAGATGACGTCAGCAAATGACCACATAGGATCGACAAGCATCCAACATGGATGACTCATACCAAGTTTGGTGCAGATTAAACTTTTTACATGAAAGTTATAGCGTTTCGTTTACACTGGCGAGTACGCCAAGTTCGCCGCTTGGCCAAGCCCCCTAAACATGCTCAAAAACTCAAAATTTCTGATAACTTTTGTTCCCCCATCCCTTAACTGCATACTGACCAAAGATGAAGTCCGTAGCTCAAAATCCCTGGGGCGTGAAAATTTTCCTGCGAGGTGTGTAAATATGAAAAATGGCCAAAATTTGCCCTTTGACCCAAAATGGCCGCCTCCTTGTACGTTTTAGAGCATACCTCCAAGAGACTTTTGTTCTTGATTTGAGGCGATGTACATACATACCGAGTTTCAGATCTCTACGACGTACGGTTCGGTCTATCTCACGTTAGGTGGCGCTATAGAGCAGTTCGGCGACGCCCACTTTCGACTCCATTAAAAACCTTTGATTTCACGCGGGGGACAATTTTGGGTAAAGTTTGGTGAGTTTTCGAATACGTTCAGGCGTCCCCATTTGCGATTCCGCGCGGAAAAGAAAAAGAAGCCGGAATAATAATAATAATAATAATAGTGAAATCTTGCAGATACAATAGGCCTTCGCAGCGCTTAGCTGCTCGGGCCTAACAAGAACTGCAAGCAGTGATAACGGCCCTCGCAGCCAAGCGCAGCTCCGGCCTTGCGACCGCCTGACCGCCGGCACCGCCACCCCGACGTGGTCACCGATGCCGTCACACGTCTCCCGCGCCCGTCCACCGGGCGGAGCGTGCGACGAATCTCCCAAATCGTTTTCAGTCCACGTCAGTACGACACCAGTGGCACGTGTTCAAAGTTGGAGCGATATGCCATCTACCAGACAGGAGTTACCGTCACTTCCTGTTTTGTGGGGGCGGGGTTTAGCGACGTCAGAAATGTACAATGCCAACGTGTGAAGCGCTGCTCCGTAATGATGCACAAAAAATATGGTGCAGACCGGAGGATGTCTCAAGGAGATATAGCTGTTTAAATGATCTAGGGGGCGCACTGGAGTCACACTCCAATATAATCCTATCGGGCTCTTTAGATGTTAACAAAGGTCATTCATATCTAGTTTGGTGCAAATCGGATGATGCGTGTGAGATTTAGAGCCGAACGTATGCAAACGGCGAGGGATAGGAATGTGCCATTAAGCCACGCCCACACTATTTTGTAGGTCCTGACAAGACGCACAGGTGTGCTGAGTTTCATGATTGTCGTTCAAAGCATGGCTTGGGGCTGATGTTTTTAGATGTTCTAGGGGGCGCTGTGGAGGCATTAGGCCACGCCCATCAAATATTGGACCTCACACCTGTTGGGGGGTGGATTAGGATCGATCCCAGTGAGTTTGGTGCATCTCGGCTCAAAACTGTAGAATTTAGAGCCAAACGTATGGTAACGGCGTGATGTCTGACTTCACCAAGTCGCCATAGCCACGCCTTCAACTGAACACTGTTGGTGCTTTAAAGCAAGTTAGACCAACTTGTTATCTGTATTCTGACACAAGATCATGTTGATTAGGTGAAGGGGGCCAGAAATGGAGCTTTCCAAGTAAAAAAAGTGACTTCCTGTTCTGAGGGGGCGGGGCTTAGATGACGTCAGCATATGACCACATAGGATTGACATGCATCCAACATGGATGACTCATACCAAGTTTGGTGCAGATTAAACTTTTTAGGTGAAAGATATAGCGTTTCGTTTACACTGGCGAGTAGGCCAAGTTCGCCGCTTGGCCAAGCCCCCTAAACATGCTCAAAAACTCAAGTCTTCTGATAACTTTTGTTCCCCCATCCCTTAACTGCATACTGACCAAAAATGAAGTCCGTAGCTCAAAATCCCTGGGGCGTGAAAATTTTCCTGCGAGGTGTGTAAATATGAAAAATGGCCAAAATTTGCCCTTTGACCCAAAATGGCCGCCTGCTTGTACGTTTTAGAGCATACCTCCAAGAGACTTTTTTTCTTGATTTGAGAAGATCTACGTACATACCGAGTTTCAGATCTCTACGACGTACGGTTCGGGCTATCTCACGTTAGGTGGCGCTGTAGAGCAGTTTGGCCACGCCCACTTTCGACTCCATTAAAAACATGCAGTTTCACGCGGGGGACAATTTTGGGCAAAGTTTCGGGAGTTTTCGAATACGTTAAGGCATCCCCATTCGCGATTCCGCGTGGAAAAGAAAAAGAAAAATAATAACAAGAACTGCAAGCAGTGATAACGGCCCTCGCAGCCAAGCGCAGCTCCGGCCTTGCGACCGCCTGACCGCCGGCACCGCCGTCCCGACGTGGTCATCGACGCCGTCAAGCGTCTCCCGCGCCCGTCAACCGGGCGGTGCGTGCGACGAATCTCCCAAATCGCCTTCAGTCCACGTCAGTACGACACCAGTGGCACGTGTTCAAAGTTGGAGCGATATCTCACCTTCCAGACAGGAGTTACTGTCACTTCCTGTTTTGTGGGGGCGGGGTTTAGCGACGTCAGAAATATACCACGCCAACGTTTCAAGCGCCGCTCCGTATTGATGCACAAAAAATATGGTGCAAATCGGATGATGTCTCAAGGAGATAGAGCAGTTTACATGATATAGGGGGCGCACTGGAGTCACACTCCAATATAATCCTATTGGGCTCTTTAGATGTTAACAAAGGTCATTCATATCTAGTTTGGTGCAAATCGGATGATGCATGTGAGATTTAGAGCCGAACGTATGCAAACGGCGAGGGATTGGAATGTGCCATTAAGCCACGCCCACACTATTTTGTAGGTCCTGACAAGACGCACAGGTGTGCTAAGTTTCATGATTGTCGGTGAAAGCATGGCTTGGATCTGATGTTTTTAGATGTTCTAGGGGGCGCTGTGGAGGCATTAGGCCACGCCCATCAAATATTGGACTGCACACCTGTTGGGGGGTGGATTAGGATCGATCCCAGTGAGTTTGGTGCATCTCGGCTAAAAAGTGTAGAATTTAGAGCCAAACGTATGGTAACGGCGTGATGTCTGACTTCACCAAGCAGCCATAGCCACGCCTTCAACTGAAAACTTTTGGTGGTTTAAAGCAAGTTAGACCAACTTGTTTTCTGTATTCTGACACAAGATCATGTTGATTAGGTGAAGGGGGCCAGAAATGGAGCTTTCCAAGTAAAAAAAGTGACTTCCTGTTCTGAGGGGGCGGGGCTTAGATGACGTCAGCATATGACCACATAGGATTGACATGCATCCAACATGGATGACTCATACCAAGTTTGGTGCAGTTTAAACTTTTTAGGTGAAAGATATAGCGTTTCGTTTACACTGGCGAGTACGCCAAGTTCGCCGCTTGGCCAAGCCCCCTAAACATGCTCAAAAACTCAAGTCTTCTGATAACTTTTGTGCCCCCATCCCTTAACTGCATACTGACCAAAAATGAAGTCCGTAGCTCAAAATCCCTGGGGCGTGAAAATTTTCCTGCGAGGTGTGTAAATATGAAAAATGGCCAAAATTTGCCCTTTGACCCAAAATGGCCGCCTCCTTGTACGTTTTAGAGCATACCTCCAAGAGACTTTTTTTCTTCATTTGAGGCGATCTACGTACATACCGAGTTTCAGATCTCTACGACGTACGGTTCGGGCTATCTCACGTTAGGTGGCGCTATAGAGCAGTTTGGCGACGCCCACTTTCGAGTCCATTAAAAACATGTGATTTCACGCGGGGGACAATTTTGGGTAAAGTTTCGGGAGTTTTCGAATACGTTCAGGCATCCCCATTTGCGATTCCGCGTGGAGAAGAAAAAGAAGATGAACAAGCGCAGCTCCGGCCATGCGACCGCCTGACCGCCGGCACCGCCGCCCCGACGTGGTCATCGACGCCGTCACGCGTCTCACGCGCCGGTCCACCGGGCGGAGCGTGCGACGAATCTCTTAATTCGCCTTCAGTCCACGTCAGTACGACACCAGTGACACGTGTTCAAGGTTGGAGCGATATCTCACCTTCCAGACAGAAGTTACCGTCACTTCCTGTTTTGTGGGGGCGGGGTTTAGCGACGTCAGAAATATACCACGCCAACGTGTCAAGCGCTGCTCCGTAATGATGCACAAAAAATATGGTGCAGATCGGATGATGTCTCAAGGAGATATAGCTGTTTATATTATCTAGGGGGCGCACTGGAGTCACACTCCAATATAATCCTATTGGGCTCTTTAGATGTGAACAAAGGTCATTCATATCTAGTTTGGTGCAAATCGGATGATGCATGTGAGATTTAGAGCTGAACGTATGCAAACGGCGAGGGATTGGAATGTGCCATTCTGCCACGCCCACACTATTTTGTAGGTCCTGACAAGACGCACAGGTGTGCTGAGTTTCATGATTGTCGGTGAAAGCATGGCTTGGGGCTGATGTTTTTAGATGTTCTAGGGGGCGCTGTGGAGGCATTAGGCCACGCCCATCAAATATTGGACGGCAGACCTGTTGGGGGGCGGATTAGGACCAATCCCAGTGAGTTTGGTGCATCTCGGCTCAAAACTGTAGAATTTAGAGCCAAACGTATGGTAACGGCGTGATGTCTGACTTCATCAAGCTGCCATAGCCACGCCTTCAACTGAAAACTGTTGGTGCTTTAAAGCAAGTGAGACCAACTTGTTATCTGTATTCTGACACAAGATGATGTTGATTAGGTGAAGGGGGCCAGAGATGGAGCTTTCCAAGTAAAAAAAGTGACTTCCTGTTCTGAGGGGGCGGGGCTTAGATGACGTCAGCATATGACCACATAGGATTGTCATGCATCCAACATGGATGACTCATACCAAGTTTGGTGCAGATTTAACTCTTTACGTGAAAGTTATAGCGTTTCGTTTACACTGGCGAGTACGCCAAGTTCGCCGCCTGGCCAAGCCCCCTAAACATGTTCAAAAACTCAAGTCTTCTGATAACTTTTGTGCCCCCATCCCTTAACTGCATATTGACCAAAGATGAAGTCCGTATCTCAAAATCCCTGGGGCGTGAAAATTTTCCTGCGAGGTGTGTAAATATGAAAAATGGCCAAAATTTGCCCTTTGACCCAAAATGGCCGCCTCCTTGTACGTTTTAGAGCATACCTCCAAGAGACTTTTGTTCTTGATTTGAGGCGATCTACATACATACCGAGTTTCAGATCTGTACGACGTACGGTTCGGTCTATCTCACGTTAGGTGGCGCTGTAGAGCAGTTTGGCAACGCCCACTTTCGACTCCATTAAAAACATGCAGTTTCACGCGGGGGACAATTTTGGGCAAAGTTTCGGGAGTTTTCGAATACGTTCAGGCCTCCCCATTCGCGATTCCGCGTGGAGAAGAAAAAGAATCATAAGAAGAACAAGCGCAGCTCCGGCCATGCGACCGCCTGACCGCCGGCACCGCCGCCCCGACGTGGTCATCGACGCAGTCACGCGTCTCCCGCGCCCGTCCATCGGGCGGAGCGTGCGACGAATCTCCCAAATCGCCCTCAGTCCACGACAGTACGACACCAGTGGCACGTGTTCAAAGTTGGAGCGATATGCCACCTACCAGACAGGAGTTACCGTCACTTCCTGTTTTGTGGGGGTGGGGTTTAGCGACGTCAGAAATATACAATGCCAACGTGTGAAGCGCTGCTCCGTAATGATGCACAAAAAATATGGTGCAGATCGGATGATGTCTCAAGGAGATATAGCTGTTTACATGATATAGGGGGCGCAGTGGAGTCAAACTCCAATATAATCCTATTGGGCTCTTTAGATGTTAACAAAGGTCATTCATATCTAGTTTGGTGCAAATCGGATGATGCGTGTGAGATTTAGAGCCGAACGTATGCAAACGGCGAGGGATTGGAATGTGCCATTAAGCCACGCCCACACTATTTTGTAGGTCCTGACAAGACGCACAGGTGTGCTGAGTTTCATGATTGTCGGTGAAAGCATGGCTTGGGGCTGATGTTTTTAGATTTTCTAGGGGGCGCTGTGGAGGCATTAGGCCACGCCCATCAAATATTGGACCTCACACCTGTTGGGGGGCGGATTAGGATCGATCCCAGTGAGTTTGGTGCATCTCGGCTCAAAACTGTAGAATTTAGAGCCAAACGTATGGTAACGGCGTGATGTCTGACTTCACCAAGTTGCCATAGCCACGCCTTCAACTGAAAACTGTTGGTGCTTTAAAGCCAGTGAGACCAACTTGTTATCTGTATTCTGACACAAGATCATGTTGATTAGGTGAAGGGGGCCAGAAATGGAGCTTTCCAAGGAAAAAAAGTGACTTCCTGTTCTGAGGGGGCGGGGCTTAGATGACGTCAGCATATGACCACATAGGATTGACATAAATCCAACATGGATGACTCATACCAAGTTTGGTGAAGATTGAACTTTTTAGGTGAAAGATATAGCATTTCGTTTACACTGGCGAGTACGCCAAGTTCGCCGCTTGGCCAAGCCCCCTAAACATGCTCAAAAACTCAAGTCTTCTGATAACTTTTGTGCCCCCATCCCTTAACTGCATACTGACCAAAAATGAAGTCTCTAGCTCAAAATCCCTGGGGCGTGAAAATTTTCCTGCGAGGTGTGTAAATATGAAAAATGGCCAAAATTTGCCCTTTGACCCAAGATGGCCGCCTCCTTGTACGTTTTAGAGCATACCTCCAAGAGACTTTTGTTCTTGATTTGAGGCGATCTACATACATACCGAGTTTCAGATCTCTACGACATACGGTTCGGGCTATCTCACGTTAGGTGGCGCTATAGAGCAGTTTGGTAACGCCCACTTTCGATTACATTAAAAACATGCAGTTTCACGCGGGGGACAATTTTGGGTAAAGTTTCGGGAGTTTTCGAATACGTTAAGGCATCCCCATTTGCGATTCCGTGCGGAAAAGAAAAAGAATAATAATAATAATAATAATAATAGTGAAATCCTTCAGAAACAATAGGCCTTCGCAGCGCTTAGCTGCTCGGGCCTAACAAGAACTGCAAGCAGTGATAACGGCCCTCGCAGCCAAGCGCAGCTCCGGCCATGCGACCGCCTGACCGCCGGCACCGCCGCCCCGACGTGGTCACTGCCGCCGTCACGCGTCTCCCGCGCCCGTCCACCGGGCAGAGCGTGCGACGAATCTCTCAAATCGCCTTCAGTCCACGTCAGTACGACACCAGTGGCACGTGTTCAAAGTTGGAACGATATCTCACCTTCCAGACAGGAGTTACCGTCACTTCCTGTTTTGTGGGGGCGGGGTTTAACGACGTCAGAAATATACCACGCCAACGTGTCAAGCGCCGCTCCGTAATGATGCAGAAAAAATATGGTGCAGATCGGATGATGTCTAAAAGAGATATAGCTGTTTAAATGATCTAGGGGGCGCAGTGGAGTCACACTCCAATATAATCCTATCGGGCTCTTTAGATGTTAACAAAGGTCATTCATATCTAGTTTGGTGCAAATCGGATGATGCATGTGAGATTTAGAGCCGAACGTATGCAAACGGCGAGGGATTGGAATGTGCCATTCTCGCCACGCCCACACTATTTTCTAGGTCCTGACAAGACGCACAGGTGTGCTGAGTTTCATGA
This sequence comes from Odontesthes bonariensis, assembly GCF_027942865.1. Classification (NCBI taxonomy): domain Eukaryota; kingdom Metazoa; phylum Chordata; class Actinopteri; order Atheriniformes; family Atherinopsidae; genus Odontesthes; species Odontesthes bonariensis. Next base: position 43,670 of record NW_027457379.1, on the reverse strand, counting down.
TTGTCGGTGAAAGCATGGCTTGGGGCTGATGTTTTTAGTTGTTCTAGGGGGCGCTGTGGAGGCTATAGGCCACGCCCATCAAATATTGGACCGCACACCTGTTGGGGGGCGGATTAGGATCGATCCCAGTGAGTTTGGTGCATCTCGGCTCAAAACTGTAGAATTTAGAGCCAAACGTATGGTAACGGCGTGATGTCTGACTTCACCAAGCCGCCATAGACACGCCTTCAACTGAAAACTGTTGGTGCTTTAAAGCTAGTTAGACCAACTTGTTATCTGTATTCTGACACAAGATCATCTTGATTAGGTGAAGGGGGCCAGAAATGGAGCTTTCCAAGTAAAAAAAGTGACTTCCTGTTCTGAGGGGGCGGGGCTTAGATGACGTCAGCATATGACCACATAGGATTGACATGTATCCAACATGGATGACTCATACCAAGTTTGGTGCAGATTAAACTTTTTAGGTGAAAGATATAGCGTTTTGTTTACACTGGCGAGTACGCCAAGTTCGCCACTTGGCCAAGCCCCCTAAACATGCTCAAAAACTCAAGTCTTCTGATAACTTTTGTTCCCCCATCCCTTAACTGCATACTGACCAAAAATGAAGTCTGTAGCTCAAAATCCCTGGGGCGTGAAAATTTTCCTGCGAGGTGTGTAAATATGAAAAATGGCCAAAATTTGCCCTTTGACCCAAAATGGCCGCCTCCTTGTACGTTTTAGAGCATACCTCCAAGAGACTTTTGTTCTTGATTTGAGGCGATCTACGTACATACCGAGTTTCAGATCTCTACGACGTACGGTTCGGTCTATCTCACGTTAGGTGGCGCTATAGAGCAGTTTGGCGACGCCCACTTTCGAGTACATTAAAATCATGCAGTTTCACGCGGGGGACAATTTTGGGTAAAGTTTCGGGAGTTTTCGAATACGTTCAGCCATCCCAATTCGCGATTCCCGACGGAAAAGAAAAAGAACGCGGAAAAATAATAATAATAATAATAATAGTGAAATCCTACAGATACAATAGGCCTTCGCAGCGCTTAGCTGCTCGGGCCTAATAAGAAGAATAGTGAAATCCTTCAGAAACAATAGGCCTTCGCAGCGCTTAGCTGCTCGGGCCTAATAACAAGAACTGCAAGCAGTGATAACGGCCCTCGCAGCCAAGCGCAGCTCCGGCCTTGCGACCGCCTGACCGCCGGCACCGCCGTCCCGACGTGGTCATCGACGCAGTCACGCGTCTCCCGCGCCCGTCCATCGGGCGGAGCGTGCGACGAATCTCCCAAATCGCCCTCAGTCCACGACAGTACGACACCAGTGGCACGTGTTCAAAGTTGGAGCGATATCTCACCTTCCAGACAGGAGTTACTGTCACTTCCTGTTTTGTGGGGGCGGGGCTTAGCGACGTCACAAATGTACCACGCCAACGTGTCAAGCGCCGCTCCGTAATGATGCAGAAAAAATATGGTGCAGATCGGATGATGTCTAAAAGAGATATAGCTGTTTAAATGATCTAGGGGGCGCAGTGGAGTCACACTCCAATATATTCCTATCGGGCTCTTTAGATGTTAACAAAGGTCATTCATATCTAGTTTGGTGCAAATCGGATGATGCATGTGAGATTTAGAGCCGAACGTATGCAAACGGCGAGGGATTGGAATGTGCCATTCTCGCCACGCCCACACTATTTTGTAGGTCCTGACAAGACGCACAGGTGTGCTGAGTTTCATGATTGTCGGTGAAAGCATGGCTTGGGGCTGATGTTTTTAGTTGTTCTAGGGGGCGCTGTGGAGTTTATAGGCCACGCCCATCAAATATTTGACTGCACACCTGTTGGGGGGCGGATTAGGATCGATCCCAGTGAGTTTGGTGCATCTCGGCTCAAAACTGTAGAATTTAGAGCCAAACGTATGGTAACGGCGTGATGTCTGACTTCACCAAGCCGCCATAGCCACGCCTTCAACTGAAAACTTTTGGTGCTTTAAAGCAAGTTAGACCAACTTGTTTTCTGTATTCTGACACAAGATCATGTTGATTAGGTGAAGGGGGCCAGAAATGGAGCTTTCCACGTAAAAAAAGTGACTTCCTGTTCTGAGGGGGCGGGGCTTAGATGACGTCAGCATATGACCACATAGGATTGACATGCATCCAACATGGATGACTCATACCAAGTTTGGTGCAGATTGAACTTTTTAGGTGAAAGATATAGCATTTCGTTTACACTGGCGAGTACGCCAAGTTCGCCGCTTGGCCAAGCCCCCTAAACATGCTCAAAAACTCAAGTCTTCTGATAACTTTTGTTCCCCCATCCCTTAACTGCATACCGACCAAAAATGAAGTCCGTAGCTCAAAATCCCTGGGGCGTGAAAATTTTCCTGCGAGGTGTGTAAATATGAAAAATGGCCAAAATTTGCCCTTTGACCCAAAATGGCCGCCTCCTTGTACGTTTTAGAGCATACCTCCAAGAGACTTTTGTTCTTGATTTGAGGCGATCTACGTACATACCGAGTTTCAGATCTCTACGACATACGGTTCGGTCTATCTCACGTTAGGTGGCGCTGTAGAGCAGTTTGGCCACGCCCACTTTCGACTCCATTAAAAACATGCAGTTTCACGCGGGGGACAATTTTGGGCAAAGTTTCAGGAGTTTTCGAATACGTTCAGGCCCCCAAATTTGCGATTCCGCGCGGAAAAGAAACGGAAAAAGAAAAATAATAATAATAGTGAAATCTTGCAGATACAATAGGCCTTCGCAGCGCTTAGCTGCTCGGGCCTAATAATAATAATAATAATAGTGAAATCCTTCAGTTACAATAGGCCTTCGCAGCGCTTAGCTGCTCGGGCCTAACAAGCGCAGCTCCGGCCTTGCGACCGCCTGACTGCCGGCACCGCCGCCCCGACGTGGTCATCGACGCCGTCCCGTGTCTCCCGCGCCCGTCCACCGGGCGGAGCGTGCGACGAATCTCTCAAATCGCCTTCAGTCCACGACAGTACGACACCAGTGGCACGTGTTCAAAGTTGGAGCGATATCTCACTTTCCAGACAGGAGTTACCGTCACTTCCTGTTTTGTTGGGGCGGGGTTTAGCGACGTCAGAAATATACCACGCCAACGTGTGAAGCACTGCTCCGTAATGATGCACAAAAAATATGGTGCAGATCGGATGATGTCTCAAGGAGATATAGCTGTTTATATTATCTAGGGGGCGCACTGGAGTCACACTCCAATATAATCCTATTGGGCTCTTTAGAGGTTAACAAAGGTCATTCATATCTAGTTTGGTGTAAATCGGATGATGCGTGTGAGATTTAGAGCCGAACGTAAGCAAACGGCGAGGGATTGGAATGTGCCATTCTGCCACGCCCACACTATTTTGTAGGTCCTGACAAGACGCACAGGTGTGCTGAGTTTCACGATTGTCGGTGAAAGCATGGCTTGGAGCTGATGTTTTTAGAGTTTCTAGGGGGCGCTGTAGAGGCATTAGGCCACGCCCATCAAATATTGGACTGCACACCTGTTGGGGGGCGGATTAGGATCGATCCCAGTGAGTTTGGTGCATCTCGACTCAAAACTGTAGAATTTAGAGCCAAACGTATGGTAACGGCGTGATGTCTGACTTCGCCAAGCAGCCATAGCCACGCCTTCAACTGAAAACTGTTGGTGCTTTAAAGCAAGTGAGACCAACTTGTTATCTGTATTCTGACACAAGATCATGTTGATTAGGTGAAGGGGGCCAGAAATGGAGCTTTCCAAGTAAAAAAAGTGACTTCCTGTTCTGAGGGGGCGGAGCTTAGATGACGTCAGCATATGACCACATAGGATCATCGGCCATCCAACATGGATGACTCATACCAAGTTTGGTGCAGTTTAAACTTTTTAGGTGAAAGATATAGCGTTTCGTTTACACTGGCGAGTACGCCAAGTTCGCCGCTTGGCCAAGCCCCCTAAACATGCTCAAAAACTCAAGTCTTCTGATAACTTTTGTGCCCCCATCCCTTAACTGCATACTGACCAAAAATGAAGTCCGTAGCTCAAAATCCCTGGGGCGTGAAAATTTTCCTGCGAGGTGTGTAAATATGAAAAATGGCCAAAATTTGCCCTTTGACCCAAAATGGCCGCCTCCTTGTACGTTTTAGAGCATACCTCCAAGAGACTTTTTTTCTTGATTTGAGAAGATCTACATACATACCGAGTTTCAGATCTCTAGGACGTACGGTTCGGTCTATCTCACGTTAGGTGGCGCTGTAGAGCAGTTTGGCCACGCCCACTTTCGACTCCATTAAAAACATGCAGTTTCACGCGGGGGACAATTTTGGGCAAAGTTTCGGGAGTTTTCGAATACGTTAAGGCATCCCCATTTGCGATTCCGTGCGGAAAAGAAAAAGAATCATAATAACAAGAACTGCAAGCAGTGATAACGGCCCTCGCAGCCAAGCGCAGCTCCGGCCTTGCGACCGCCTGACCGCCGGCACCGCCGCCCCGACGTGGTCATCGACGCCGTCACGCGTCTCACGCGCCCGTCAACCGGGCGGTACGTGCGACAAATCTCCCAAATCGCCTTCAGTCCACGTCATTACGACACCAGTAGCACGTGTTCAAAGTTGGAGCGATATCTCACCTTCCAGACAGGAGTTACCGTCACTTCCTGTTTTGTGGGGGCGGGGTTTAGCGACGTAAGAAATATACCACGCCAACGTGTCAAGCGCCGCTCCGTATTGATTCACAAAAAATATGGTGCAGATCGGACGATGTCTCAAGGAGATATAGCTGTTTATATTATCTAGGGGGCGCAATGGAGTCACACTCCAATATAATCCTATCGGGCTCTTTAGATGTTAACAAAGGTCATTCATATCTAGTTTGGTGCAAATCGGATGATGCATGTGAGATTTAGAGCCGAACGTATGCAAACGGCGAGGGATTGGAATGTGCCATTCTCGCCACGCCCACACTATTTTGTAGGTCCTGACAAGACGCACAGGTGTGCTGAGTTTCATGATTGTCGGTGAAAGCATGGCTTGGATCTGATGTTTTTAGATGTTCTAGGGGGCGCTGTGGAGGCATTAGGCCACGCCCATCAAATATTGGACTGCACACCTGTTGGGGGGCGGATTAGGATCGATCCCAGTGAGTTTGGTGCATCTCGGCTAAAAACTGTAGAATTTAGAGCCAAACGTATGGTAACGGCGTGATGTCTGACTTCACCAAGCAGCCATAGCCACGCCTTCAACTGAAAACTTTTGGGGCTTTAAAGCAAGTTAGACCAACTTGTTATCTGTATTCTGACACAAGATCATGTTGATTAGGTGAAGGGGGCCAGAAATGGAGCTTTCCAAGTAAAAAAAGTGACTTCCTGTTCTGAGGGGGCGGGGCTTAGATGACGTCACCATATGACCACATAGGATCGTCATGCATCCAACATGGATGACTCATACCAAGTTTGGTGCAGATTAAGCTTTTTAGGTGAAAGTTATAGCGTTTCGTTTACACTGGCGAGTACTCCAAGTTCGCCGCTTGGCCAAGCCCCCTAAACATGCTCAAAAACTCAAGTCTTCTGATAACTTTTGTGCCCCCATCCCTTAACTGCATATTGACCAAAGATGAAGTCCGTAGCTCAAAATCCCTGGGGCGTGAAAATTTTCCTGCGAGGTGTGTAAATATGAAAAATGGCCAAAATTTGCCCTTTGACCCAAAATGGCCGCCTCCTTGTACGTTTTAGAGCATACCTCCAAGAGACTTTTGTTCTTGATTTGAGGCGATCTACATACATACCGAGTTTCAGATCTCTACGACGTACGGTTCGGTCTATCTCACGTTAGGTGGCGCTGTAGAGCAGTTTGGCGACGCCCACTTTCGACTCCATTAAAATCATGCAGTTTCACGCGGGGGACAATTTTGGGCAAAGTTTCAGGAGTTTTCGAATACGTTAAGGCATCCCCATTTGCGATTCCGTGCGGAAAAGAAAAAGAATCATAATAATAATAATAATAATAACAAGAACTGCAAGCAGTGATAACGGCCCTCGCAGCCAAGCGCAGCTCCGGCCTTGCGACCGCCTGACCGCCGGCACCGCCGCCCCGACGTGGTCACCGACGCCGTCCCGCATCTCCAGCGCCCGTCCACCGGGCGGAGCGTTCGACGAATCTCTCAAATCGCCTTCAGTCCACGACAGTACGACACCAGTGGCACGTGTTCAAAGTTGGAGCGATACATCACCTTCCAGACAGGAGTTACCGTCACTTCCTGTTTTGTGGGGGCGGGGTTTAACGACTTCAGAAATATACAACCCCAACGTGTCAAGCGCTGCTCCGTAATGATGCACAAAAAATATGGTGCAGATCGGATGATGTCTCAAGGAGTTATAGCTTTTGACATGATATAGGGGGCGCACTGGAGTCAAACTCCAATATAATCCTATTGGGCTCTTTAGATGTTAACAAAGGTCATTCATATCTAGTTTGGTGCAAATCGGATGATGCATGTGAGAATTAGAGCCGAACGTATGCAAACGGCGAGGGATTGGAATGTGCCATTCTCGCCACGCCCACACTATTTTGTAGGTCCTGACAAGACGTACAGGTGTGCTGAGTTTCACGATTGTCGGTGAAAGCATGGCTTGGGGCTGATGTTTTTAGTTGTTCTAGGGGGCGCTGTGGAGGCATTAGGCCACGCCCATCAAATATTGGACTGCACACCTGTTGGGGGGCGGATTAGGATCGATCCCAGTGAGTTTGGTGCATCTCGGCTAAAAACTGTAGAATTTAGAGCCAAACGTATGGTAACGGCGTGATGTCTGACTTCACCAAGCAGCCATAGCCACGCCTTCAACTGAAAACTTTTGGTGCTTTAAAGCAAGTTAGACCAACTTGTTATCTTTATTCTGACACAAGATCGTGTTGATTAGGTGAAGGGGGCCAGAAATGGAGCTTTCCAAGTAAAAAAAGTGACTTCCTGTTCTGAGGGGGCGGGGCTTAGATGACGTCAGCATATGACCACATAGGATTGACATGCATCCAACATGGATGACTCATACCAAGTTTGGTGCAGATTAAACTTTTTAGGTGAAAGATATAGCGTTTCGTTTACACTGGCGAGTACGCCAAGTTCGCCGCTTGGCCAAGCCCCCTAAACATGCTCAAAAACTCAAGTCTTCTGATAACTTTTGTTCCCCCATCCCTTAACTGCATACTGACCAAAGATGAAGTCCGTAGCTCAAAATCCCTGGGGCGTGAAAATTTTCCTGCGAGGTGTGTAAATATGAAAAATGGCCAAAATTTGCCCTTTGACCCAAAATGGCCTTCTCCTTGTACGTTTTAGAGCATACCTCCAAGAGACTTTTGTTCTTGATTTGAGGCGATCTACATACATACCGAGTTTCAGATCTCTACGACGTACGGTTCGGTCTATCTCACGTTAGGTGGCGCTATAGAGCAGTTTGGCGACGCCCACTTTCGACTCCATTAAAAACATGTGATTTCACGCGGGGGACAATTTTGGGCAAAGTTTGGTGAGTTTTCGAATACGTTCAGGCCTCCCCATTCGCGATTCCGCGCGGAAAAGAAAAAGAATCATAAGAAGAAGAAGAATAAAACAAGAACTGCAAGCAGTGATAACGGCCCTCGCAGCCAAGCGCAGCTCCGGCCTTGCGACCGCCTGACCGCCGGCACCGCCGCCCCGACGTGGTCATCGACGCCGTCACACGTCTCACGCGCCGGTCCACCGGACGGAGCGTGCAACGAATCTCCCAAATCGCCTTCAGTCCACGACAGTACGACACCAGTGGCACTTGTTCAAAGTTGGAGCAATATCTCACCTTTCAGACAGGAGTTACTGTCACTTCCTGTTTTGTGGGGGCGGGGTTTAGCAACGTCAGAAATATACCACGCCAACGTGTCAAGCGTCGCTCCGTAATGATGCAGAAAAAATATGGTGCAGATCGGATGATGTCTCAAGGAGATATAGCTGTTTACATGATCTAGGGGGCGCAGTGGAGTCAAAGTCCAATATAATCCTATTGGGCTCTTTAGAGGTTAACAAAGGTCATTCATATCTAGTTTGGTGCAAATCGGTTGATGCGTGTGAGATTTAGAGCCGAACGTATGCAAACGGCGAGGGATTGGAATGTGCCATTTTGCCACGCCCCCACACAATTTTGTAGGTCCTGACTAGACGCACAGGTGTGCTGAGTTTCATGATTGTCGTTCAAAGCATGGCTTGGGGCTGATATTTTTAGATGTTCTAGGGGGCGCTGTGGAGGCATTAGGCCACGCCCATCAAATATTGGACCGCACACCTGTTGGGGGGCGGATTAGGATCGATCCCAGTGAGTTTGGTGCATCTCGGCTCAAAACTGTAGAATTTAGAGCCAAACGTATGGTAACGGCGTGATGTCTGACTTCAACAAGCCGCCATAGCCACACCTTAAACTAAAAACTGTTGGCGCTTTAAAGCAAGTGAGACCAACTTGTTATCTGTATTCTGACACAAGATCATGTTGATAAGGTGAAGGGGGCCAGAAATGGAGCTTTCCAAGTAAAAAAAGTGACTTCCTGTTCTGAGGGGGCGGGGCTTAGATGACGTCAGCATATGACCACATAGGATTGACATGCATCCAACATGGATGACTCATACCAAGTTTGGTGCAGATTAAGCTTTTTAGGTGAAAGATATAGCGTTTCGTTTACACTGGCGAGTACGCCAAGTTCGCCGCTTGGCCAAGCCCCCTAAACATGCTCAAAAACTCAAGTCTTCTGATAACTTTTGTTCCCCCATCCCTTAACTGCATACTGACCAAAAATGAAGTCCATAGCTCAAAATCCCTGGGGCGTGAAAATTTTCCTGCGAGGTGTGTAAATATGAAAAATGGCCAAAATTTGCCTTTTGACCCAAAATGGCCGCCTCGTTGTACGTTTTAGAGCATACCTCCAAGAGACTTTTGTTCTTGATTTGAGGCGATCTACGTACATACCGAGTTTCAGATCTCTACGACGTACGGTTCGGGCTATCTCACGTTAGGTGGCGCTATAGAGCAGTTTGGCGACGCCCACTTTCGAGTACATTAAAATCATGTGATTTCACGTGGGGGACAATTTTGGGTAAAGTTTCAGGAGTTTTCGAATACGTTCAGGCATCCCCATTCGCGATTCCGCGCGGAAAAGAAGTAAGAAGAGAAATAATAGTGAAATCTTGCAGATACAATAGGCCTTCGCAGCGCTTAGCTGCTCGGGCCTAATAATAATAAGAATAGTGAAATCCTACAGATACAATAGGCCTTCGCAGCGCTTAGCTGCTCGGGCCTAACAAGAACTGCAAGCAGTGATAACGGCCCTCGCAGCCAAGCGCAGCTCCGGCCTTGCGACCGCCTGACCGCCGGCACCGCCGTCCCGACGTGGTCATCGACGCAGTCACGCGTCTCCCGCGCCCGTCCATCGGGCGGAGCGTGCGACGAATCTCCCAAATCGCCCTCAGTCCACGACAGTACGACACCAGTGGCACGTGTTCAAAGTTGGAGCGATATCTCACCTTCCAGACAGGAGTTACTGTCACTTCCTGTTTTGTGGGGGCGGGGCTTAGCGACGTCACAAATGTACCACGCCAACGTGTCAAGCGCCGCTCCGTAATGATGCAGAAAAAATATGGTGCAGATCGGATGATGTCTAAAAGAGATATAGCTGTTTAAATGATCTAGGGGGCGCAGTGGAGTCACACTCCAATATATTCCTATCGGGCTCTTTAGATGTTAACAAAGGTCATTCATATCTAGTTTGGTGCAAATCGGATGATGCATGTGAGATTTAGAGCCGAACGTATGCAAACGGCGAGGGATTGGAATGTGCCATTCTCGCCACGCCCACACTATTTTGTAGGTCCTGACAAGACGCACAGGTGTGCTGAGTTTCATGATTGTCGGTGAAAGCATGGCTTGGGGCTGATGTTTTTAGTTGTTCTAGGGGGCGCTGTGGAGTTTATAGGCCACGCCCATCAAATATTTGACTGCACACCTGTTGGGGGGCGGATTAGGATCGATCCCAGTGAGTTTGGTGCATCTCGGCTCAAAACTGTAGAATTTAGAGCCAAACGTATGGTAACGGCGTGATGTCTGACTTCACCAAGCCGCCATAGCCACGCCTTCAACTGAAAACTTTTGGTGCTTTAAAGCAAGTTAGACCAACTTGTTTTCTGTATTCTGACACAAGATCATGTTGATTAGGTGAAGGGGGCCAGAAATGGAGCTTTCCACGTAAAAAAAGTGACTTCCTGTTCTGAGGGGGCGGGGCTTAGATGACGTCAGCATATGACCACATAGGATTGACATGCATCCAACATGGATGACTCATACCAAGTTTGGTGCAGATTGAACTTTTTAGGTGAAAGATATAGCATTTCGTTTACACTGGCGAGTACGCCAAGTTCGCCGCTTGGCCAAGCCCCCTAAACATGCTCAAAAACTCAAGTCTTCTGATAACTTTTGTTCCCCCATCCCTTAACTGCATACCGACCAAAAATGAAGTCCGTAGCTCAAAATCCCTGGGGCGTGAAAATTTTCCTGCGAGGTGTGTAAATATGAAAAATGGCCAAAATTTGCCCTTTGACCCAAAATGGCCGCCTCCTTGTACGTTTTAGAGCATACCTCCAAGAGACTTTTGTTCTTGATTTGAGGCGATCTACGTACATACCGAGTTTCAGATCTCTACGACATACGGTTCGGTCTATCTCACGTTAGGTGGCGCTGTAGAGCAGTTTGGCCACGCCCACTTTCGACTCCATTAAAAACATGCAGTTTCACGCGGGGGACAATTTTGGGCAAAGTTTCAGGAGTTTTCGAATACGTTCAGGCCCCCAAATTTGCGATTCCGCGCGGAAAAGAAACGGAAAAAGAAAAATAATAATAATAGTGAAATCTTGCAGATACAATAGGCCTTCGCAGCGCTTAGCTGCTCGGGCCTAATAATAAGAATAGTGAAATCCTACAGATACAATAGGCCTTCGCAGCGCTTAGCTGCTCGGGCCTAATGATAACGGCCCTCGCAGCCAAGCGCAGCTCCGGCCTTGCGACCGCCTGACCGCCGGCACCGCCGCCCCGACGTGGTCATCGACGCCGTCCCGCGTCTCCCGCGCCCGTCCACCGGGCGGAGCGTTCGACGAATCTCTCAAATCGCCTTCAGTCCACGTCAGTACGACACCAGTGGCACGTGTTCAAAGTTGGAACGATATCTCACCTTCCAGACAGGAGTTACCGTCACTTCCTGTTTTGTGGGGGCGGGGTTTAGCGACGTCAGAAATATACCACGCCAACATGTCAAGCGCTGCTCCGTAATGATGCACAAAAAATATGGTGCAGATCGGATGATGTCTCAAGGAGATATAGCTGTTTAAATGATCTAGGGGGCGCACTAGAGTCAAACTCCAATATAATCCTATTGGGCTCTTTAGAGGTTAACAAAGGTCATTCATATCTAGTTTGGTGTAAATCGGATGATGCGTGTGAGATTTAGAGCCGAACGTAAGCAAACGGCGAGGGATTGGAATGTGCCATTTTGCCACGCCCACACTATTTTGTAGGTCCTGACTAGACGCACAGGTGTGCTGAGTTTCATGATTGTTGTTCAAAGCATGGCTTGGGGCTGATGTTTTTAGATTTTCTAGGGGGCGCTGTGGAGGCATTAGGCCACGCCCATCAAATATTGGACCGCACACCTGTTGGGGGGTGGATTAGGATCGATCCCAGTGAGTTTGGTGCTTCTCGGCTCAAAACTGTAGAATTTAGAGCCAAACGTATGGTAACGGCGTGATGTCTGACTTCAACAAGCTGCCATAGCCACGCCTTCAACTGAAAACTGTTGGTGCTTTAAAGCAAGTTAGACCAACGTGTTATCTGTATTCTGACACAAAATCATGTTGATTAGGTGAAGGGGGCCAGAAATGGAGCTTTCCAAGTAAAAAAAGTGACTTCCTGTTCTGAGGGGGCGGGGCTTAGATGACGTCAGCATATGACCACATAGGATTGACATGCATCCAACATGGATGACTCATACCAAGTTTGGTGCAGTTTGAACTTTTTAGGTGAAAGATATAGCGTTTCGTTTACACTGGCGAGTACGCCAAGTTCGCCGCTTGGCCAAGCCCCCTAAACATGCTCAAAAACTCAAGTCTTCTGATAACTTTTGTTCCCCCATCCCTTAACTGCGTACCAACCAAAGATGAAGTCCGTAGCTCAAAATCCCTGGGGCGTGAAAATTTTCCTGCGAGGTGTGTAAATATGAAAAATGGCCAAAATTTGCCCTTTGACCCAAAATGGCCGCCTCCTTGTACGTTTTAGAGCATACCTCCAAGAGACTTTTGTTCTTGATGTGAAGCGATCTACGTACATACCAAGTTTCAGATCTCTACGACGTACGGTTCGGGCTATCTCACGTTAGGTGGCGCTGTAGAGCAGTTTGGCCACGCCCACTTTCGAGTACATTAAAATCATGCAGTTTCACGCGGGGGACAATTTTGGGCAAAGTTTGGTGAGTTTTCGAATACGTTAAGGCATCCCCATTTGCGATTCCGCGCGGAAAAGAAACAGGAATAACAAGAACTGCAAGCAGTGATAACGGCCCTCGCAGCCAAGCGCAGCTCCGGCCTTGCGACCGCCTGACTGCCGGCACCGCCGTCCCGATGTGGTCATCGACGCCGTCCCGCGTCTCCCGCGCCCGTCCACCGGGCTGAGCGTGCGGCGAATCTCTCAAATTGCCTTCAGTCCACGTCAGTACGACACCAGTGGCACGTGTTCAAAGTTGGAGCGACATATCACCTTCCAGACAGGAGTTACCGGCACTTCCTGTTTTGTGGGGGCGGGGTTTAACGACGTCAGAAATATACCACGCCAACGTGTCAAGCGCTCCTCCGTAATGATACACAAAAAATATGGTGCAGATCGGATGATGTCTCAAGGAGATATAGCTGTTTATATTATCTAGGGGGCGCACTGGAGTCAAACTTCAAAATAATCCTATTGGGCTCTTTAGAGGTTAACAAAGGTCATTCATATCTAGTTTGGTGTAAATCGGATGATGCATGTGAGATTTAGAGCCGACCGTATGCAAACGGCGAGGGATTGGAATGTGCCATTCTGCCACGCCCACACTATTTTGTAGGTCCTGACAAGACGCACAGGTGTGCAGAGTTTCACGATTGTCGGTGAAAGCATGGCTTGGGGCTGATGTTTTTAGTTTTTCTAGGGGGCGCTGTGGAGGCATTAGGCCACGCCCATCAAATATTGGACTGCACACCTGTTGGGGGGCGGATTAGGATCGATCCCAGTGAGTTTGGTGCATCTCGGCTCAAAACTGTAGAATTTAGAGCCAAACGTATGGTAACGGCGTGATGTCTGACTTCACCAAGCAGCCATAGCCACGCCTTCAACTGAAAACTGTTGGTGCTTTAAAGCAAGTGAGACCAACTTGTTATCTGTATTCTGACACAAGATCATGTTGATTAGGTGAAGGGGGCCAGAAATGGAGCTTTCCACGTAAAAAAAGTGACTTCCTGTTCTGAGGGGGCGGGGCTTAGATGACGTCAGCATATGACCACATAGGATTGACATGCATCCAACATGGATGACTCATACCAAGTTTGGTGCAGATTAAACTTTTTAGGTGAAAGTTATAGCGTTTCGTTTACACTGGCGAGTACGCCAAGTTCGCCGCTTGGCCAAGCCCCCTAAACATGCTCAAAAACTCAAGTCTTCTGATAACTTTTGTTCCCCCATCCCTTAACTGCATACTGACCAAAAATGAAGTCCGTAGCTCAAAATCCCTGGGGCGTGAAAATTTTCCTGCGAGGTGTGTAAATATGAAAAATGGCCAAAATTTGACCTTTGACCCAAAATGGCCGCCTCCTTGTACGTTTTAGAGCATACCTCCAAGAGACTTTTGTTCTTTATTTGAGGCGATCTACGTACATACCGAGTTTCAGATCTCTACGACGTACGGTTCGGGCTATCTCACGTTAGGTGGCGCTGTAGAGCAGTTTGGCGACGCCCACTTTCGAGTACATTAAAAACATGTGATTTCACGCGGGGGACAATTTTGGGTAAAGTTTCAGGAGTTTTCGAATACGTTCAGGCATCCCAATTCGCGATTCCCGACGGAGAAGAAAAAGAATCATAAGAAGAAAAATAATAATAGTGAAATCCTTCAGTTTCAATAGGCCTTCGCAGCGCTTAGCTGCTCGGGCCTAACAAGAACTGCAAGCAGTGATAACGGCCCTCGCAGCCAAGCGCAGCTCCGGCCATGCGACCGCCTGACCGCCGGCACCGCCGACCCGACGTGGTCATCGAAGCCGTCACGCGTCTCACGCGCCGGTGCGCCGGTCCACCGGACGGAGCGTGCGACGAATCTCCCAAATCGCCTTCAGTCCACGACAGTACGACACCAGTGGCACCTGTTCAAAGTTGGAGCGATATCTCACCTTCCAGACAGGAGTTACCGTCACTTCCTGTTTTGTGGGGGCGGGGTTTAGTGACATCAGAAATGTAACATGCCAATGTGTCAAGCGCCGCTACGTAATGATGCACAAAAAATACGGTGCAGATCAGATGATGTCTCAAGGAGATATAGCTGTTTAAATGATCTAGGGGGCGCACTTGAGTCACACTCCAATATAATCCTATCGGGCTCTTTAGATGTTAACAAAGGTCATTCATATCTAGTTTGGTGCAAATTGGATGATGCATGTGAGATTTAGAGCCGAACGTATGCAAACGGCGAGGGATTGGAATGTGCCATTCTCGCCACGCCCAAACTATTTTGTAGGTCTTGACAAAACGCACAGGTTTGCTGAGTTTCATGATTGTCGGTGAAAGCATGGCTTGGGGCTGATGTTTTTAGTTGTTCTAGGGGGCGCTGTGGAGGCATTAGGCCACGCCCATCAAATATTGGACTGCACACCTGTTGGGGGGCGGATTAGGATCGATCCCAGTGAGTTTGGTACATCTCGGCTAAAAACTGTAGAATTTAGAGCCAAACGTATGGTAACGGCGTGATGTCTGACTTCAACAAGCAGCCATAGCCACGCCTTCAACTGAAAACTGTTGGTGCTTTAAAGCAAGTTAGACCAACTTGTTATCTGTATTCTGACACAAAATCATGTTGATTAGGTGAAGGGGGCCAGAGATGGAGCTTTCCAAGTAAAAAAAGTGACTTCCTGTTGTGAGGGGGCGGGGCTTAGATGACGTCAGCATATGACCACATAGGATTGACATGCATCCAACATGGATGACTCATACCAAGTTTGGTGCAGATTGAACTTTTTAGGAGAAAGTTATAGCGTTTCGTTTACACTGGCGAGTACGCCAAGTTCGCCGCTTGGCCAAGCCCCCTAAACATGCTCAAAAACTCAAGTCTTCTGATAACTTTTGTGCCCCCATCCCTTAACTGCATACTGACCAAAGATGAAGTCCGTAGCTCAAAATCCCTGGGGCGTGAAAATTTTCCTGCGAGGTGTGTAAATATGAAAAATGGCCAAAATTTGCCCTTTGACCCAAAATGGCCGCCTCCTTGTACGTTTTAGAGCATACCTCCAAGAGACTTTTGTTCTTGATTTGATAAGATCTACGTACATACCGAGTTTCAGATCTCTACGACGTACGGTTCGGGCTATCTCACGTTAGGTGGCGCTATAGAGCAGTTTGGCGACGCCCACTTTCGAGTACATTAAAAACATGTGATTTCACGCGGGGGACAATTTTGGGTAAAGTTTCAGGAGTTTTCGAATACGTTCAGGCATCCCCATTCGCGATTTCGCGCGGAAAAGAAAAAGAATAAGAATAAAAAAAAAAAAAATAGTGAAATCCTACAGATACAATAGGCCTTCGCAGCGCTTAGCTGCTCGGGCCTAACAAGAACTGCAAGCAGTGATAACGGCCCTCGCAGCCAAGCGCAGCTCCGGCCTTGCGACCGCCTGACCGCCGGCACCGCCGACCCGACGTGGTCGTCGACGCTATCCCGCGTCTCCCGTGCCCGTCCACCGGGCAGAGCGTGCGACGAATCTCCCAAATCGCCTTCAGTCCACGACAGTACGACACCAGTGGCACATGTTCAAAGTTGGAGCGATATCTCACCTTCCAGAAAGGAGTTACTGTCACTTCCTGTTTTGTGGGGGCGGGGTTTAGTGACGTCAGAAAATTAACACGCCAATGTGTCAAGCGCCGCTCCGTAATGATGCAGAAAAAATATGGTGCAGATCGGATGATGTCTCAAGGAGATATAGCTGTTTAAATGATCTAGGGGGCGCACTGGAGTCACACTCCAATATAATCCTATTGGGCTCTTTAGATATTAACAAAGGTCATTCATATCTAGTTTGGTGCAAATCGGATGATGCATGTGAGATTTAGAGCCGAACGTATGCAAACGGCGAGGGATTGGAATGTGCCATTCTCGCCACGCCCACACTAAGTTTGTAGGTCCTGACAAGACGCACAGGTGTGCTGAGTTTCATGATTGTCGGTGAAAGCATGGCTTGGGGCTGATGTTTTTAGATTTTCTAGGGGGCGCTGTGGAGGCATTAGGCCACGCCCATCAAATATTGGACCGCACACCTGATGGGGGGTGGATTAGGATCGATCCCAGTGAGTTTGGTGCATCTCGGCTCAAAACTGTAGAATTTAGAGCCAAACGTATGGTAACGGCGTGATGTCTGACTTCAACAAGCTGCCATAGCCACGCCTTCAACTGAAAACTGTTGGTGCTTTAAAGCAAGTTAGACCAACGTGTTATCTGTATTCTGACACAAAATCATGTTGATTAGGTGAAGGGGGCCAGAAATGGAGCTTTCCAAGTAAAAAAAGTGACTTCCTGTTCTGAGGGGGCGGGGCTTAGATGACGTCAGCATATGACCACATAGGATTGACATGCATCCAACATGGATGACTCATACCAAGTTTGGTGCAGTTTAAACTTTTTAGGTGAAAGATATAGCGTTTCGTTTACACTGGCGAGTACGCCAAGTTCGCCGCTTGGCCAAGCCCCCTAAACATGCTCAAAAACTCAAGTCTTCTGATAACTTTTGTTCCCCCATCCCTTAACTGCATACTGACCAAAAATGAAGTCCGTAGCTCAAAATCCCTGGGGCGTGAAAATTTTCCTGCGAGGTGTGTAAATATGAAAAATGGCCAAAATTTGCCCTTTGACCCAAAATGGCCGCCTCCTTGTACGTTTTAGAGCATACCTCCAAGAGACTTTTGTTCTTGATTTGAGGCGATCTACATACATACCGAATTTCAGATCTCTACGACGTACGGTTCGGGCTATCTCACGTTAGGTGGCGCTATAGAGCAGTTTGGCAACGCCCACTTTCGATTACATTAAAAACATGTGATTTCACGCGGGGGACAATTTTGGGCAAAGTTTGGTGAGTTTTCGAATACGTTAAGGCGTCCCCATTTGCGATACCGCGTGGAGAAGAAACGGAAGATGAATAATAATAAGAAGAAGAAGAAGAATAGTGAAATCCTACAGATACAATAGGCCTTCGCAGCGCTTAGCTGCTCGGGCCTAATAATAAGAATAGTGAAATCCTACAGATACAATAGGCCTTCGCAGCGCTTAGCTGCTCGGGCCTAACAAGCGCTGCTCCGGCCTTGCGACCGCCTGACCGCCGGCACCGCCGCCCCGACGTGGTCACCGACGCCGTCACGCGTCTCCCGCGCCCGTCCACCAGGCGGAGCATGCGACGAATCTCCCAAATCGCCTTCATTCCACGACAGTACGACACCAGTGACATGTGTTCAAAGTTGGAGCGATATGCCACCTACCAGACAGGAGTTACCGTCACTTCCTGTTTTGTGGGGGCGGGGTTTAGCGACGTCAGAAATATAAAATGCCAACGTGTGAAGCGCTGCTCCGTAATGATGCACAAAAAATATGGTGCAGATCGGATGATGTCTCAAGGAGATATAGCAGTTTACATGATATAGGGGGCGCAGTGGAGTCAAACTCCAATATAATCCTATTGGGCTCTTTAGAGGTTAACAAAGGTCATTCATATCTAGTTTGGTGTAAATCGGATGATGCATGTGAGATTTAGAGCCGAACGTATGCAAACGGCGAGGGATTGGAATGTGCCATTAAGCCACGCCCACACTATTTTGTAGGTCCTGACAAGACGCACAGGTGTGCTGAGTTTCATCATTGTCGGTGAAAGCATGGCTTGGGGCTGATGTTTTTAGATTTTCTAGGGGGCGCTGTGGAGGCATTAGGCCACGCCCATCAAATATTGGACCGCACACCTGTTGGGGGGCGGATTAGGATTGATCCCAGTGAGTTTGGTGCATCTGGGCTCAAAACTGTAGAATTTAGAGCCAAACGTATGGTAACGGCGTGATGTCTGACTTCACCAAGCCGCCATAGCCACGCCTTCAACTGAACACTGTTGGTGCTTTAAAGCAAGTGAGACCAACTTGTTATCTGTATTCTGACACAAGATCATGTTGATTAGGTGAAGGGGGCCAGAAATGGAGCTTTCCAAGTAAAAAAAGTGACTTCTTGTTCTGAGGGGGCGGGGCTTAGATGACGTCAGCATATGACCACATAGGATTGACATGCATCCAACATGGATGACTCATACCAAGTTTGGTGCAGATTAAGCTTTTTAGGTGAAAGTTATAGCGTTTCGTTTACACTGGCGAGTACGCCAAGTTCGCCGCTTGGCCAAGCCCCCTAAACATGCTCAAAAACTCAAGTCTTCTGATAACTTTTGTGCCCCCATCCCTTAACTGCATACTGACCAAAAATGAAGTCCGTAGCTCAAAATCCCTGGGGCGTGAAAATTTTCCTGCGAGGTGTGTAAATATGAAAAATGGCCAAAATTTGCCCTTTGACCCAAAATGGCCGCCTCCTTGTACGTTTTAGAGCATACCTCCAAGAGACTTTTGTTCTTGATTTGAGGCGATCTACATACATACCGAGTTTCAGATCTCTACGACGTACGGTTCGGTCTATCTCACGTTAGGTGGCGCTATAGAGCAGTTTGGCGACGCCCACTTTCGACTCCATTAAAAACCTTTGATTTCACGCGGGGGACAATTTTGGGTAAAGTTTCAGGAGTTTTCGAATACGTTAAGGCATCCCCATTTGCGATTCCGTGCGGAAAAGAAAAAGAATCATAACAAGAACTGCAAGCAGTGATAACGGCCCTCGCAGCCAAGCGCAGCTCCGGCCTTGCGACCGCCTGACTGCCGGCACCGCCGCCCCGACGTTGTCATCGACGCCGTCACACGTCTCACGCGCCGGTCCACCGGACGGAGCGTGCAACGAATTTCCCAAATCGCCTTCAGTCCACGACAGTACGACACCAGTGGCACATGTTCAAAGTTGGAGCAATATCTCACCTTTCAGACAGGAGTTACTGTCACTTCCTGTTTTGTGGGGGCGGGGTTTAGCGACGTCAGAAATATACCACGCCAACGTGTAAGGCGCCGCTCCGTAATGATGCAGAAAAAATATGGTGCAGATCGGATGATGTCTCAAGGAGATATAGCTGTTTACATGATCTAGGGGGCGCAGTGGAGTCAAAGTCCAATATAATCCTATTGGGCTCTTTAGATGTTAACAAAGGTCATTCATATCTAGTTTGGTGCAAATCGGATGATGCGTGTGAGATTTAGAGCCGAACGTATGCAAACGGCGAGGGATTGGAATGTGCCATTCTCGCCACGCCCACACTATTTTGTAGGTCCTGACAAGACGCACAGGTGTGCTGAGTTTCATGATTGTCGTTCAAAGCATGGCTTGGGGCTGATGTTTTTAGATGTTCTAGGGGGCGCTGTGGAGGCATTAGGCCACGCCCATCAAATATTGGACCTCACACCTGTTGGGGGGCGGATTAGGATCGATCCCAGTGAGTTTGGTGCATCTCGGCTAGAAACTGTAGAATTTAGAGCCAAACGTATGGTAACGGCGTGATGTCTGACTTCACCAAGTCGCCATAGCCACACCTTCAACTGAACACTGTTGGTGCTTTAAAGCAAGTGAGACCAACTTGTTATCTGTATTCTGACACAAGATCATGTTGATTAGGTGAAGGGGGCCAGAAATGGAGCTTTCCAAGTAAAAAAAGTGACTTCCTGTTCTGAGGGGGCGGGGCTTAGATGACGTCAGCATATGACCACATAGGATTGACATGCATCCAACATGGATGACTCATACCAAGTTTGGTGCAGATTGAACTTTTTAGGTGAAAGATATAGCGTTTCGTTTACACTGGCGAGTACGCCAAGTTCGCCGCTTGGCCAAGCCCCCTAAACATGCTCAAAAACTCAAGTCTTCTGATAACTTTTGTTCCCCCATCCCTTAACTGCATACTGACCAAAGATGAAGTCCGTAGCTCAAAATCCCTGGGGCGTGAAAATTTTCCTGCGAGGTGTGTAAATATGAAAAATGGCCAAAATTTGCCCTTTGACCCAAAATGGCCGCCTCCTTGTACGTTTTAGAGCATACCTCCAAGAGACTTTTGTTCTTGATTTGAGGCGATCTACGTACATACCGAGTTTCAGATCTCTACGACGTACGGTTCGGGCTATCTCACGTTAGGTGGCGCTATAGAGCAGTTTGGCGACGCCCACTTTCGAGTACATTAAAAACATGTGATTTCACGCGGGGGACAATTTTGGGTAAAGTTTCGGGAGTTTTCGAATACGTTCAGGCCTCCCCATTCGCGATTCCGCGTGGAGAAGAAAAAGAAGATGAATAATAATAATAAGAATAGTGAAATCCTTCAGAAACAATAGGCCTTCGCAGCGCTTAGCTGCTCGGGCCTAATAATAAGAATAGTGAAATCCTACAGATACAATAGGCCTTCGCAGCGCTTAGCTGCTCGGGCCTAACAAGAACTGCAAGCAGTGATAACGGCCCTCGCAGCCAAGCGCAGCTCCGGCCTTGCGACCGCCTGACCGCCGGCACCGCCGTCCCGACGTGGTCATCGACGCCGTCAAGCGTCTCCCGCGCCCGTCAACCGGGCGGTGCGTGCGACGAATCTCCCAAATCGCCTTCAGTCCACGTCAGTACGACACCAGTGGCACGTGTTCAAAGTTGGAGCGATATCTCACCTTCCAGACAGGAGTTACCGTCACTTCCTGTTTTGTGGGGGCGGGGTTTAGCGACGTCAGACATATAGCACGCCAACGTTTCAAGCGCCGCTCCGTATTGATGCACAAAAAATATGGTGCAGATCGGATGATGTCTCAAGGAGATATAACTGTTTATATTATCTAGGGGGCGCAATGGAGTCACACTCCAATATAATCCTATTGGGCTCTTTAGATGTGAACAAAGGTCATTCATATCTAGTTTGGTGCAAATCGGATGATGCATATGAGATTTAGAGCCGAACGTATGCAAACGGCGAGGGATTGGAATGTGCCATTCTCGCCACGCCCACACTATTTTGTAGGTCCTGACAAGACGCACAGGTGTGCTGAGTTTCATGATTGTCGGTGAAAGCATGGCTTGGGGCTGATGTTTTTAGTTGTTCTAGGGGGCGCTGTGGAGGCTATAGGCCACGCCCATCAAATATTTGACTGCACACCTGTTGGGGGGCGAATTAGGATCGATCCCAGTGAGTTTGGTGCATCTCGGCTCAAAACTGTAGAATTTAGAGCCAAACGTATGGTAACGGCGTGATGTCTGACTTCACCAAGCCGCCATAGCCACGCCTTCAACTGAAAACTTTTGGTGCTTTAAAGCAAGTGAGACCAACTTGTTTTCTGTATTCTGACACAAGATCATGTTGATTAGGTGAAGGGGGCCAGAAATGGAGCTTTCCACGTAAAAAAAGTGACTTCCTGTTCTGAGGGGGCGGGGCTTAAATGACGTCAGCATATGACAACATAGGATTGACATGCATCCAACATGGATGACTCATACCAAGTTTGGTGCAGATTGAACTTTTTAGGTGAAAGATATAGCATTTCGTTTACACTGGCGAGTACGCCAAGTTCGCCGCTTGGCCAAGCCCCCTAAACATGCTCAAAAACTCAAGTCTTCTGATAACTTTTGTTCCCCCATCCCTTAACTGCATACTGACCAAAAATGAAGTCCGTAGCTCAAAATCCCTGGGGCGTGAAAATTTTCCTGCGAGGTGTGTAAATATGAAAAATGGCCAAAATTTGCCCTTTGACCCAAAATGGCCGCCTCCTTGTACGTTTTAGAGCATACCTCCAAGAGACTTTTGTTCTTGATTTGAGGCGATCTACGTACATACCGAGTTTCAGATCTCTACGACATACGGTTCGGTCTATCTCACGTTAGGTGGCGCTGTAGAGCAGTTTGGCCACGCCCACTTTCGACTCCATTAAAAACATGCAGTTTCACGCGGGGGACAATTTTGGGCAAAGTTTCGGGAGTTTTCGAATACGTTCAGGCATCCCCATTTGCGATTTCGCGCGGAAAAGAAACAGGAATAATAATAACAAGAACTGCAAGCAGTGATAACGGCCCTCGCAGCCAAGCGCAGCTCCGGCCTTGCGACCGCCTGACTGCCGGCACCGCCGCCCCGACGTTGTCATCGACGCCGTCACACGTCTCACGCGCCGGTCCACCGGACGGAGCGTGCAACGAATTTCCCAAATCGCCTTCAGTCCACGACAGTACGACACCAGTGGCACATGTTCAAAGTTGGAGCAATATCTCACCTTTCAGACAGGAGTTACTGTCACTTCCTGTTTTGTGGGGGCGGGGTTTAGCGACGTCAGAAATATACCACGCCAACGTGTAAGGCGCCGCTCCGTAATGATGCAGAAAAAATATGGTGCAGATCGGATGATGTCTCAAGGAGATATAGCTGTTTACATGATCTAGGGGGCGCAGTGGAGTCAAAGTCCAATATAATCCTATTGGGCTCTTTAGATGTTAACAAAGGTCATTCATATCTAGTTTGGTGCAAATCGGATGATGCGTGTGAGATTTAGAGCCGAACGTATGCAAACGGCGAGGGATTGGAATGTGCCATTCTCGCCACGCCCACACTATTTTGTAGGTCCTGACAAGACGCACAGGTGTGCTGAGTTTCATGATTGTCGTTCAAAGCATGGCTTGGGGCTGATGTTTTTAGATGTTCTAGGGGGCGCTGTGGAGGCATTAGGCCACGCCCATCAAATATTGGACCTCACACCTGTTGGGGGGCGGATTAGGATCGATCCCAGTGAGTTTGGTGCATCTCGGCTAGAAACTGTAGAATTTAGAGCCAAACGTATGGTAACGGCGTGATGTCTGACTTCACCAAGTCGCCATAGCCACACCTTCAACTGAACACTGTTGGTGCTTTAAAGCAAGTGAGACCAACTTGTTATCTGTATTCTGACACAAGATCATGTTGATTAGGTGAAGGGGGCCAGAAATGGAGCTTTCCAAGTAAAAAAAGTGACTTCCTGTTCTGAGGGGGCGGGGCTTAGATGACGTCAGCATATGACCACATAGGATTGACATGCATCCAACATGGATGACTCATACCAAGTTTGGTGCAGATTGAACTTTTTAGGTGAAAGATATAGCGTTTCGTTTACACTGGCGAGTACGCCAAGTTCGCCGCTTGGCCAAGCCCCCTAAACATGCTCAAAAACTCAAGTCTTCTGATAACTTTTGTTCCCCCATCCCTTAACTGCATACTGACCAAAGATGAAGTCCGTAGCTCAAAATCCCTGGGGCGTGAAAATTTTCCTGCGAGGTGTGTAAATATGAAAAATGGCCAAAATTTGCCCTTTGACCCAAAATGGCCGCCTCCTTGTACGTTTTAGAGCATACCTCCAAGAGACTTTTGTTCTTGATTTGAGGCGATCTACGTACATACCGAGTTTCAGATCTCTACGACGTACGGTTCGGGCTATCTCACGTTAGGTGGCGCTATAGAGCAGTTTGGCGACGCCCACTTTCGAGTACATTAAAAACATGTGATTTCACGCGGGGGACAATTTTGGGTAAAGTTTCGGGAGTTTTCGAATACGTTCAGGCCTCCCCATTCGCGATTCCGCGTGGAGAAGAAAAAGAAGATGAATAATAATAATAAGAATAGTGAAATCCTTCAGAAACAATAGGCCTTCGCAGCGCTTAGCTGCTCGGGCCTAATAACAAGAACTGCAAGCAGTGATAACGGCCCTCGCAGCCAAGCGCAGCTCCGGCCTTGCGACCGCCTGACCGCCGGCACCGCCGCCCCGACGTGGTCACCGACGCCGTCACGCGTTTCCCGCGCCCGTCCACCGGGCGGAGCGTGCGACGAATCTCCCAAATCGCCTTCAGTCCACGACAGTACGACACCAGTGACACGTGTTCAAAGTTGGAGCGATATGTCACCTACCAGACAGGAGTTACCGTCACTTCCTGTTTTGTGGGGGCGGGGTTTAGCGACGTCAGAAATATACAATGCCAACGTGTGAAGCGCTGCTCCGTAATGATGCACAAAAAATATGGTGCAGATCGGATGATGTCTCAAGGAGATATAGCTGTTTACATGATATAGGGGGCGCAGTGGAGTCAAACTCCAATATAATCCTATTGGGCTCTTTAGATGTTAACAAAGGTCATTCATATCTAGTTTGGTGCAAATCGGATGATGCATGTGAGATTTAGAGCCGAACGTATGCAAACGGCGAGGGATTGGAATGTGCCATTAAGCCACGCCCACACTATTTTGTAGGTCCTGACAAGACGCACAGGTGTGCTGAGTTTCATGATTGTCGTTCAAAGCATGGCTTGGGGCTGATGTTTTTAGATGTTCTAGGGGGCGCTGTGGAGGCATTAGGCCACGCCCATCAAATATTGGACCTCACACCTGTTGGGGGGTGGATTAGGATCGATCCCAGTGAGTTTGGTGCATCTCGGCTCAAAACTGTAAAATTTAGAGCCAAACGTATGGTGACGGCGTGATGTCTGACTTCACCAAGCCGCCATATCCACGCCTTCAACTGGAAACTTTTGGGGCTTTAAAGCAAGTTAGACCAACTTCTTATCTGTATTCTGACACAAGATCATGTTGATTAGGTGAAGGGGGCCAGAAATGGAGCTTTCCAAGTAAAAAAAGTGACTTCCTGTTCTGAGGGGGCGGGGCTTAGATGACGTCAGCATATGACCACATAGGATTGACATGCATCCAACATGGATGACTCATACCAAGTTTGGTGCAGATTAAACTTTTTAGGTGAAAGATATAGCGTTTCGTTTACACTGGCGAGTACGCCAAGTTCGCCGCTTGGCCAAGCCCCCTAAACATGCTCAAAAACTCAAGTCTTCTGATAACTTTTGTGCCCCCATCCCTTAACTGCATACTGACCAAAAATGAAGTCCGTAGCTCAAAATCCCTGGGGCGTGAAAATTTTCCTGCGAGGTGTGTAAATATGAAAAATGGCCAAAATTTGCCCTTTGACCCAAAATGGCCGCCTCCTTGTACGTTTTAGAGCATACCTCCAAGAGACTTTTTTTCTTGATTTGAGGCGATCTACGTACATACCGAGTTTCAGATCTCTACGACGTACGGTTCGGTCTATCTCACGTTAGGTGGCGCTATAGAGCAGTTTGGCGACGCCCACTTTCGAGTACATTAAAAACATGTGATTTCACGCGGGGGACAATTTTGGGTAAAGTTTCGGGAGTTTTCGAATACGTTCAGGCCTCCCCATTCGCGATTCCGCGTGGAGAAGAAAAAGAAGATGAATAATAATAATAAGAATAGTGAAATCCTTCAGTTACAATAGGCCTTCGCAGCGCTTAGCTGCTCGGGCCTAATAATAGTGAAATCCTACAGATACAATAGGCCTTCGCAGCGCTTAGCTGCTCGGGCCTAATAACAAGAACTGCAAGCAGTGATAACGGCCCTCGCAGCCAAGCGCAGCTCCGGCCTTGCGACCGCCTGTCCGCCTGCACCGCCGCCCCGACGTGGTCATCGACGCCGTCACGCGTCTCCCGCGCCCGTCCACCGGGCGGAGCGCGCGACGAATCTCCCAAATCGCCCTCAGTCCACGACAGTACGACACCAGTGACACGTGTTCAAAGTTGGAGCGATATGCCACCTACCAGACAGGAGTTACCGTCACTTCCTGTTTTGTGGGGGCGGGGTTTAGCGACGTCAGAAATGTACAACGCCAACGTGTCAAACGCTGCTCCGTAATGATGCACAAAAAATACGGTGCAGATCAGACGATGTCTCAAGGAGATATAGCTGTTTAAATGATCTAGGGGGCGCACTTGAGTCACACTCCAATATAATCCTATTGGGCTCTTTAGATGTTAACAAAGGTCATTCATATCTAGTTTGGTGCAAATCGGATGATGCATGTGAGATTTAGAGCCGAACGTATGCAAACGGCGAGGGATTGGAATGTGCCATTAAGCCACGCCCACACTATTTTGTAGGTCCTGACAAGACGCACAGGTGTGCTGAGTTTCATGATTGTTGGTGAAAGCATGGCTTGGGGCTGATGTTTTTAGTTGTTCTAGGGGGCGCTGTGGAGGCATTAGGCCACGCCCATCACATATTGCACTGCACACCTGTTAGGGGGTGGATTAGGACCGATCCCAGTGAGTTTGGTGCATCTGGGCTCAAAACTGTAGAATTTAGAGCCAAACGTATGGTAACGGCGTGATGTCTGACTTCACCAAGCCGCCATAGCCACGCCTTCAACTGAAAACTGTTGTTGCTTTAAAGCAAGTGAGACCAACTTGTTATCTGTATTCTGACACAAGATCATGTTGATTAGGTGAAGGGGGCCAGAGATGGAGCTTTCCAAGTAAGAAAAGTGACTTCCTGTTCTGAGGGGGCGGGGCTTAGATGACGTCAGCATATGACCACATAGGATTGACATGCATCCAACATGGATGACTCATACCAAGTTTGGTGCAGATTGAACTTTTTACCTGAAAGTTATAGCGTTTCGTTTACCCTGGCGAGTACGCCAAGTTCGCCGCTTGGCCAAGCCCCCTAAACATGCTCAAAAACTCAAGTCTTCTGATAACTTTTGTGCCCCCATCCCTTAACTGCATACTGACCAAAAATGAAGTCTGTAGCTCAAAATCCCTGGGGCGTGAAAATTTTCCTGCGAGGTGTGTAAATATGAAAAATGGCCAAAATTTGCCCTTTGACCCAAGATGGCCGCCTCCTTGTACGTTTTAGAGCATACCTCCAAGAGACTTTTGTTCTTGATTTGAGGCGATCTACGTACGTACCGAGTTTCAGATCTCTACGACGTACGGTTCGGGCTATCTCACGTTAGGTGGCGCTGTAGAGCAGTTTGGCCACGCCCACTTTCGACTCCATTAAAATCATGCAGTTTCACGCGGGGGACAATTTTGGGCAAAGTTTCAGGAGTTTTCGAATACGTTCAGGCGTCCCCATTTACGATTCCGCGTGGAAAAGAAAAAGAATCATAACAAGAACTGCAAGCAGTGATAACGGCCCTCGCAGCCAAGCGCAGCTCCGGCCTTGCGACCGCCTGACCTCCGGCACCGCCCCCCCGACATGGTCATCAACGTCGTCACGCGTCTCCCGTGCCCGTCCACCGGGCGGAGCGTGCGACGAATCTCCCAAATGGCCTTCAGTCCACGACAGTACGACACCAGCGGCACGTGTTCAAAGTTGGAGCGATATCTCACCTTCCTGACGTGAGTTACCGTCACTTCCTGTTTTGTGGGGGCGGGGTTTAGTGAAGTAAAAAATTAACAACGCCAATGTGTCAAGTGTTGCTTTGTAATGATGCACAAAAAATATGGTGCAGATCGGATGATGTCTCAGGGAGATATAGCTGTTTAAATGATCTAGGGGGCGCACTGGAGTCACACTCCAATATAATCCTATTGGGCTCTTTAGATGTTAACAAAGGTCATTCATATCTAGTTTGGTGCAAATTGGATGATGCATGTGAGATTTAGAGGCTAACATATGCAATTGTTTTAAATATACAAATTTGGTTTGGAATTATTATATTAATGTAATAAAAATATATAAGTCTAACATTTTATATGTTTCATCTATTGAAAACTTCTTAACTTTATGCATTGCTTCAGTCCTGTGCAGTGGGTTAAACTATAAGCTATGTGGTGTAATATTCAATATGCCACATTATAGAGAAATAACAGTTTTGAGTATTTTTTGTATTTGAAAAAAATCATTTTTATCAGATTTTAGAAGTTTTGGAACACATGAATTAACACATGGACACCAGGAAAAACAGATATAATTTTTAACAACACACATGTAGGGACGTCTCAAGTCGGGTTCGAACCCGCGACAAGCAATCTAACATGGTAACAAGCGCAGCTCCGGCCTGGCGACCGCCTGACCGCCGGCACCGCCGCCCCGACGTGGTCATCGACGCCGGCACGCGTCTCCCGCACCCGTCCACCGGGCGGAGCGTGCGACAAATCTCGTATTTGAATAAAATCATGTTTTATCAGATTTTATAAGTTTGCAATTCATGATTGAACACTTGGACACCTGGTAAAACTGAAGTCATTTATAAACAACTGTCTGTTATATAAATAATTAAAGGTGATAGAGAATGGTTGAATGGGGCATTAATCCTTGTTCTGTGATGTGATATGTATCCCCAAAAAATTGGTTGGGTATGTAATGGCTCAGAACCCCCCTAAAAACTTCTCTGAAACAGCTGTTACTATGCTGGGTTTAGAATGCGTTTTTTTCCGTCGTTTCAGAGCTTATCTGGCAACTTCATTATGAAATATAAGTTTCCGTTGCTTGTTTCATAAGAATCAGAATTCGTTTTATTGCCATTGTTAGTGAACAGTGTTCACTAGTTGCGAAGGTCTAACTAGGGATTTGCTGCGGCGTAAGGTTCAAACATGTAACATAGGATAAAAAATAAAGAATAGAAAATGTATGAATATAAAATGTACAAGGTGTGTACAACAATACACAGTATCCAATATACAGAGCAACAACTGTGCAGCTTCATTAGTGCAATTTTAATGATGGTAAAGTGACCGGGGCAGGTTATGAGGTGATTATGAAGTGTTCATAAGTCCAACTGCAAGGGGGAAAAACTGTTTTTGTGACGGGAGGTTCTGGTCCGAATGGACCGAAGCCTCCTGCCCGAGGGGAGTGGTGCAAATAGTCCATGTGCAGCGTGAGAAGGGTCAGCTGTGATCCGACCTGCTCGCCCCATAGTCTTGGAGAGGTGCAGGTCATGGATAGATGGGAGGCTGCAGCCCATCACATTCTCAGCGGTGCGCACAGCTTGCTGCAGTCTGGGTCTGTTCCTGTCGGAACTGACCATGAGCTGCTCGGAACGGAGCTTTGTGAAACTGTAGTCAGTGAAATGCGCAGCGCAGCGCAAAGGAAAACTCCGCGGTTGGGGAAGCTTTTAAAAATAAATAAAAGCCATTGATTGCGAACATTGCTTTCTGGGGGAAGAATTTGTATTGATCGTAGTCCGCTTTTACAGCCTCGGAAGGTACACAAGTTCCTGTTTCTCGCCAAAGGGGCGTGTCTGAAACGGAGTGGCTGTGGACTTGGGTGCGGGGGGGGGCGCGATTGCTGATAAAGTTACGTCACTTTTTCACAAAAATGGATAGGGGGATATATATTAAAAAGGGGAGTACTTGAAACAGAGGTTCTGACACTTGCTGGCACTTCATGAGTACTCCCCACAGCGGGGAGACTCAGGACTAACACCAAAAACGGGAAAAAGACGATTTGGATTCTCTATCCCCTCTAAGTAATGTCACAAGCTGGATTCGAACCGGCGTCATAAAATGTGTTGAGGTTCAGAAACATGTGAAATATCCATTAGGCTACAGATTATTATTGGAAACCAAGAGTGTCAAAGAGTTTATATTCATAGTTAAGTCTCGCGATGCAGCACTGTGACGTCATGTGAAACCCTCCTATAGCCTGTGTTCTGTATCACGTGATTCTTTCGGGGCTGGCCGCGCCTGCTTTAAATAGTTGGGTTTGGTCAACCGCTCTCAGTTCATGAATGTCTTGGACGTTCGTGAGCTTAAAGTTTTCAAACAGTTGAAAAACTGCTGAACGCTTTTTCTTCATTTTTCTGCAAATCTTCGATTGTTGGACTTTATCTTTCCGAGGTAAGTTTTGTTAAGTTATTTTGTTTTAATCAGTTAAGGTTGACCGTGATTCTGTTTTGATAGTTAATGCTTTGAAGTTTATTAAAAATTACTCAGTTTGAAACTATCAATCTTTTTGTAAAGAGAATATACGAAATAATGAATTAATGTAATATTAACTGTATAAGGTAAGGGCGTTAATACTGTGTTTTTTGGGTCGCTGTCGGTGGCTTGCTGTCGGTGGCTTGCGTGCCTCGTGCTGCGTTTAATAGCATGGCTGCTAACAAAAGGCTGCAATGTAAACGAACGGGGAGACTGGCGTTCTTACGCTAGCATACTGCCAACATGGTGGATAGGGACGGGGCGCTGTACTACGACGATTTTCAATACAGTCTGTTCACTTTTCTTCGGTTGAAATTAAAAAGGATTTTGTTTTATTGATAATTGTGTAGCAAATGTAGACGGTATTTAAATTACATGCGTTTTTAAGGAGAACTCCGGTATTTTCAACATTAAGCCTCATTTCTGAGAGAAGGAAGACATGTTTGTAGTTCTCTCGCACTGGAAATGCAATACACCTAGCAGCATTTCTGGTGCGAGAGAACTACAAACATGGCCTACATCAAAAAAGCGCTGAGGGGGGTTTTAAAACATTGCAGACGACTCAGAAAAGAGGCTTAATGTTGAAAATACCAGAGTTTTCTTTTAATAAGCCGCAAAGGTGTGTTGTGTTTTTTTTTTTTTTTTTTTTTTTTTTTGTGCTGCTGTTTTAAAAATAAGTGACTGATTTTGATAAGCTATTTAAACTAAAGGCTGATTCATACCTCTTAAAGCTGCCGTCGGCAACCTTTATTTAGTCATATTAGCTTGAACTGTTTTGGGATTCTGGAAGTAGAATATTAAATAGGCTGTTTAGGAAAATTCCCGAATTCTGTAGCTTTCTCTAAAGCCTGTAATCATGCTTGCAAAAATCGAGCGCTCCCGGCTGTTTTTAACCAGTCACGTTAGGTTTATTATTTCTTTATTATTTGAGCAGAACAGTCACCAACCACGTGTTCCAAGCTGAGCGTGAGTCTGCCCCTAGCTTGTGTGCGCGCACACTGGTGTGAACTCACGTGCACAACCTCGTCCACAGAGGGGGAGTGACCTGAAAGTCGGAAAATTCGAAATTAAACAACTTTCAGGTCCTTCCCCCTCTGTGGACGAGTTTGTGCACGTGAGTTCACACCAGTTAGCGCGCACACACCAGGGGGCTTGCAAGGGCTTGCATTGTTTTGTTTCATGTTTGGAATGATCAATAGAGAGCAGAGGAACTTGGTTTTATCTGTTATACTATTAAATATATATATATTAAAACTTTTATACTTGTTAAAAGTATCATGATATCATAAGTTGGAGAGTGCAGTCCTAGTTAAATTTTTTTTTCATGTTTATCCATGAGGATTGAATGTTCCTTTTCAATGGTTTTATGTATTTACTGGCTTTCACTGTGCAGAAAACTTTCAAATCATTTGCACTCAACTTAACATTACTGCTTACTTTCATAATTAGGATAAATGGTAGTATTTGCTCTTGTAAATATATGTATTTTTAACAGATTTTAGTAGTTGTCTTTTTGTATATTGTCTTCTCATCATTGAGACTGTGCTGTAATCCCTTATGTTTTTGTCATATTTCTCTAATGTCAATTTGCAGATGCCACGAACTAGTCGTAGATCTCAAGCTGCTCGTCGCCGTGCTGAGGCTTCGCCTGTTCAGCGCATTGGCGTACCAACGCCATCCAGTGACTTTGTTGGCCGTGAGTATCATTTATATATTATTAAAGAATGGAGAGTATTTGTATATTCTGTGTGCTAATATATATTGTTTTCAGTGATTAATATATATCTTTTCCTTTATAGGCCGCGGAACTGGGCGGCGACACAAAGCGAACGAATGGCCAATCAGCGAGCATACTGGGCGTCGTCACAAGCTGGTCATTCCGGATGGGAGCCTTGATAAGAAAGTATGAAAATTTTCATGCTATTCAAATATACAATGTAGAAATTGATTGCTTATTGTCAGTTTGCTATAATTTGTCTTTTTTTTTTTTTCCTCCCATAGCTGGTTCTTGTTATCGGGGCGTCCCATTTGCGGTCCTTGGCAGATGGCATTGTTAAAATGCAAGGAGGTTTCGTATCTTTTGCCTTTATGTCGACTCCAGGGGCTGACGCAGATCAGCTGCGCAAGGAGGTTGAGAAGGTCGTACTTCCTCGTCGTCCTGACGCTATTTGCGTTTTTGCTCCATCCAACAACCTCACGTCCAGCATCAACCACCAAGAGGCAGGACGGGCCTTTAAGTTGTACCTGGAGGCAGTTCGTGAGCACTGCACTAAGGTGTGTTATTTTATTTTCAAGTCAAGTTTATTTATATAGCGCATTTCAGACACAAGTGCAATTCAATGTGCTTCACATTAAAAAAGGAATAAGAAGAATAAACGTAACAAAAGAGAAATAAAAAAACTTAAAACACCAAGCATCAGTAGTTGATGTATTTGTAAATAAAGTAATTTGATAATGCAATTCTTCCTCTAGGTGTTCTGTATCGGTATGATTCCACGCTTGACGGAATCCATGGAGAAACAGGAGCTATTCCAGCAGGAGTATCATCGTGTTTCGGCAAATCTAAGTATGGAGTAAAATAATTCTGAGTTCATTTCCAGTATTTTGATGGCAGTTGTCTTTGGTGAAAAGGATGTTTGTATAATTATACATATTTTTCTTTTCAGAGATGCCGTTTTATTCCATTGCCGAGGACTTCCCCCTAAGTCGCGTCGATCTGTGGAGTTATGATGGAGTAAGTACAATCTTATTCTGAAGTTAGAAAGTGGTGAGAATTTATATTCAATACTTATTTTACTTGTCTGTTGTTTTGCTGATTTATATACCTTTTATTTTGGTTTAGATTCACCTTGACGACAACAAGGGGATGCGCATCCTCAGTGATCGCATTTGGGTGTTTGCGCATCAGTTCCTGGAGCTGTCTGCACCCAAGCCACTGGCCACGAGTCAGGCAGCTGTTCCGTATAAGCCGAGGTATGTGCCACGTCTGGTTGTGAAGGGAGTGGAACGAGTCCCACGTCCACCGCCTCCAGAGTGGACAACCGTGAGATACGGCAGGAAGGTAAGGAAGCTTGTTGTTCCCAATGTACTTTTATGCAAGGATGGGATTTAAGTTGGTGTGTAATGTTCTGAAATGGCTTTTGTGTGTTCTTTTTATAGAGGAGCCATTCGGGGGAATCTGACTCTGATTCACCCAAGGAAAGGGTGGTTCCTGATAAGGTGAGTGTTTCACAACCACTTGTTGTAAAGCATTTTTAATGTGATTAGTATATTCATTATTTCAATTTTTGTGTAACAGATTGCTACTCCAGTTTTGAAGGAGTGTTACATCCCCCTGAATCCTGTTCGTTTTTCACCTGAGTTGTTGGTTGCCATGGAAAAAGTTTCTCCATTGGCAGTGGCAGATGTTCACACAGGCAACGAGGTAAGTTGCAGCAAAGTGTATTTCAAAATATAGTCTCAGTATTGTCTTTTAGAAAAGACACAGATCTGACATGTTGTTTGTGTTATAGATGAAGCCTGTGGAACGTGTCAAGAAACCAGCTGTCTTAAGGACCAGGCGTGTGAGACAGCAGGTTTGTAAAACCTTAAGCGAGTTAACTTTTCAGATCTTCAATGAGGATAATTGTTCATAATTAATTTATTTGTCTTTGTCTTTCAGGTTTCAGCCACACCGAGCGTAACTCCTGCCGCTGTTGGTGTGGGGCTTGTGTCCGTGAAGAAGAATGTAAGTGTGGTCCATATTTAGCTTTTTATTATGTTAAATATGTAAGTAATATGAAACCATAAAGTGTATTACTGAAAACACTTGGTCTAAATTATTTGGAATCTTGGTTTAAATTCAGATGAATTAATGTAATGATTTTGTTTTATAGGTTGAGGCAACATCCAAACAGGTGGATGTCTGCGATGTGGTGCCTTCTCCCCATCCTCGGGAGGCGTTCGACTGTCCTGGGTTGGTGTCTGTCCGTCCGTTCGAGCTCGTTTCTGACCGGGAGGTTTGTATAACAACATTTTTGGTAGTAAATTTAAAGAAATGAATACAAATGAAAGAAATTATGTTTTCTAATGTCATTGTAGATGCTTGAGGTGTCGGTGGATTTCGAGTGCAGCCAAACAAGAGGTCAGTGTGTTAACTCCAGTTCTTGCAGGTGTTCAGAGCGGTTCCCCCCTTCTCTTATTCCAGGAACAGTTAGTCATAGTAATCAGTCTGTTAGCAATATTTTAATGTCCAGTAGTGTTGTAGCAGCTATAAAACACCAAACTTCTCCAATTTGCACTTGGAAATCATCGGATGTCGATGCAGTTGATGCGGAAGGTCAGAAGTTGGCAGAATATATTGATACAGAAAGACCTCAGAGAGGCACAAAGCCAGAGTTTTGCAAGTTGGTGGAGCGACAAAGTATTTTTGGTAAAAAATGGAAAGTACTAATTGGGGGTAGTAGTTATGGTCAATTTAATTTTAATCTGGAGGAGGAATTTAGTGAGAAGTTACAGCTGTATTTGTTGAGAAATGGAATGTGCATTCTTAATCTTGAGGGTTCATGTAGCTTGGTTATCCATCATGAATCTTACTTTGTCATTGTGGACTGTGGAACAAGAAATTTACAGGGGTTGGCGTCAGAAACAGGTACATCTGTAGTGGTATTTAACACTTGCTTCAATGATTTAATGATTCACATTATGAATCTTCGGAAATCATTAAATGCGACAGAGTATGGCATGTCTGCGATTTCTGTACAACAGAGTAGCTTTGGTTTAGAAGCATGTACCACAGTCACTGCTGACACGCAGGTCACAGACGAACGTCATGGTGCCAGTTCAAGTAGTCAGCAATCAGTTAGAGGATCATTCCATCAGGGCGATGATCGGTTTAAGTACGGAGGACTGCAGTGTGCAGCTGTGACTCTTGTTGCTTTAGCAAAGCACAAGATGGATAGTGTTTTTTCATGGCATTCTGACACATTAGATAATGTTGTTGTCAGAGGTGACGCCTTGTACACTTATTTGCGGGACAACAATCTGATTAGTGGTAGGAAGGAAACGCTCTGTGTTTTAGACTTGCCGAAGCAGGTTGATATTGACGGGTGTACTTTAGATGTGACGTATGGAGATTTTGTTGCTGGACATGTAGATGTTTTCCAGAGTGAGTTTATAGATTCTGGTGCGCACACTACTCTCCGTGAAGGATTGCAAAAGATGTGCGCCACATATGAAACTTGTGTTCTGACTATAAATGGAAGTACCTGCGCTCTTATCAGTCAGAATGGAAAGTATGCCGTTGTAGATTCCCATGCACGTGATTGTAATGGAATGGTAAGTGTTTCAGGGAAAAGCAACGTTTTGTATTTAAACAGCTTTGATGATCTTTTGAATTATATTGAGAGATATGCTAGGCAAAAGAGAACCAGTCCCAAGGAATTTGAAATTAGTGGTGTGCAAATTGACATGCACAGAAATGAGACTTCATTTAGTCCATTTGGCAGTAATTTGTTGAAACCTGTCTGTGTTCAGGAAGTCTTGTGTACAGATAAATCTAGAGGGCAAAAGCAAAAGAAGCCTCAGAGTAGTACATCTTGTAACAAGATACAAGAAACTCATGAAGATCTTGTAACTTCAGATGTGTTTGTCACCAATGTGAGGACTAGAGCGTTAAAGTTTAATCCTCTTTCAAAAGTGGTGTCAGAAGCTGTTTGCAAACACTTGAACGTAGAATGCGAGAAAGGTGAGTCATCATCTGACTTGGTTGGGGACTTGGGGATCCCATGCAAGGTGGAACCCATCGTCGGGGACGGAAACTGTTTTTTCCGGGCTGTTAGTCAGGCTGTAAGTGGGACTCAGAAATGGCACAGGAAAATTAGACTTGCCGTAGTGAAACAGTTAGAAAGGAATCCTCAAATGTATTGTAACATTTTGAGAAATGAAAATTCCTCTATAAAAGAGTATATTAAAAGATCAAGGATGCAATATGTTGGATCCTGGGCAACTGAAGTGGAAATTCAAGCTGCAGCAGACTGTTTGGGTGTGAACATAGTTACATATTATATTGATAAATGGCTTGAATATAAATGTACTGCTGGTCAGTTCTCAAATCAGTGTGTGTATCTACAAAATATTCATGGTAACCATTACGAGACAGTTGTTTGTGTTAAGCAAACACAAACACAACATTGTTATGGTTATTGTAAGGAAAGGGTCTCCATTTCTCAAGGGTATAGTGTTCGAAATAAGACAACAAATGAACCTAATGTTTTAGAAAGTACAAAAACTGCAAACAGTTACGTACTGGATGATGATAGTGTCATTATTCATAATGCTAATACACATTTGTCATTTAATCCTGTGTGTACAGATGTTTCAAAAGCTTTGTGCAACAAGTATGATATTACATTTGTGAAACGGGACACACAAGGATCCACAGCTTCTGGGCCTTTGGGGAGTGTGTGTAAGACTGAAGAGATTGTAAAAGATGGTAACAGTTTTTTCAGAGCAGTGTCTCAAGTAGTAAGCGGTTCCCAGAAGAGTCATCGCAGAATACGACTGGCTGCTGTTTCTTATTTGGAGAAGAACGAAGAGGGTAAACGGTTGATTGGTAAAGGATTTTCTTCTGTGTCTGACTATGTTAAGAAGTCCTGTATGAAGTATGTTGGACATGAAGCTTCTGAAATTGAAATGCAGGCAACTGCAAATGCATTAGGGGTGAATTTGTATGTGCATAATGGCAAGGAATGGGTAAAATATGGGTGTACAAGCTCCACTGGTATAAATGAAGGAATATATCTGAAATGTGATGGTTGTCATTTTGAGGTTATTACCTGTGTCTTGCAGGGTGATCAAGAGTCTTGCTATGATTTTTGTAAAGTTAATGGTGTATCAGACACACCATACAAGTGTAGAAGAAAATCCAAAAAAACAAATGACAGTAAAGAAACAAATAGTTTAAACACTGGTTCTCGACATTTAAAGAAGAAAGTTGCATTTAAAAAAGTGATGGAATACCAACAAGATTTGGAGTATAAAGACAAGATGAAATTGAAAAGTAAAGCAATGTATCATACACAAATATCTTATAAAGAGAAAAAGATTGCAGAATTAAAAAGAAAGTACAGGGAAGTTAGGTTTTATAGAGAAAAAGTAAAGGCATTGTTAAGGATGAAATATCAATTTGATATATTATATCAACAGAAGAAAAAAGAGCTTAGTAAAGAAAAATATAAAAATGATTTGGTGTATCAAGAGAAACGTAAGACTTTGTGGAAAAAAATATACAAAGATGATTTACTGTTTCAAGAGAAACTTAAGAATTTAAGTAAAGAAAAATATCAATTTAATTTAGTGCATAAGGAAAATGTAAAGGCATTGAGTAAAGAAAAATATCAGTTTAATTTAGTGCATAAAGAAAATGTAAAGATGATGAGTAAAGAAAAATAT
Organism: Odontesthes bonariensis; assembly: GCF_027942865.1. Taxonomy (NCBI): domain Eukaryota; kingdom Metazoa; phylum Chordata; class Actinopteri; order Atheriniformes; family Atherinopsidae; genus Odontesthes; species Odontesthes bonariensis. The sequence goes on along the minus strand of NW_027457379.1, from coordinate 6,094 downwards.
CAATTTAATTTAGTGCATAAAGAAAATGTAAAGATGATGAGTAAAGAAAAATATAAATATGATATAGTGCATAAAGAAAGAAAGAAGATGATGAGTAAGAAGAAATTTAAGCTTAATTTGCAGCATAGACAGAAATTAAAAGAGATTTGTCGTAGAAGGTATCATGGTAACATGGAACATAAGAAAAAGGTTTTAGTGCGTGTGAAGTTAAATCAACAGCAACGTAAGGAAATGTTAAAAGAAATTGACTTTGTTATCAAAGAGTTTTTAGATAAGGTTAAAGATGGGCCTGATTTTGTCTGCTGTGTCTGTCATAGACTGCTGTTTAGACATCAAGTTTTAGTTTGTAAGAAAGATTTCTATTCTAAAAGCCAATCTAGTGCTATAATTGCTGCAAAATGCATTTCTGAAGATTATGTGCACAAATGTGACAATAGTTGTGCTGTGCAATGCAAATTGACAGAGTCATCCAGAGGTAAACTGATGATTTGTTATACCTGTCATTACAAGATGAGCAAAGGTGTAATGCCACCAGAAAGTGTGACCAACAATTTAAATGTGGATATTATCCCCCCACAATTGGCTTGTCTAAATAGTTTAGAACAGCATTTAATAGCTTTACATATACCATTCATGAAAATGTTGGCTTTACCCAAAGGGGGACAAAATGGTGTACATGGACCAGTGACTTGTGTTCCAGCAAATATTGTTGAAACATGTAATGTATTGCCTCGTAGTAATATGGAAGGATCTTTGCTTGCTGTAAAATTAAAGCGTAAATTAACTTACAAAGGTCATTATAAGTATCAGTTTGTTGATACTTTGCATGTACGGGAAGCACTTAAGTATTTAAAACAGTTTAACAAATACTATAAAGATATAGATTTTAATGAGAATTGGATCAATGAGTTTTGTAGAGATGAAGATGATGTTTTGGAGAAAGATGTCAGTGACATTTCTGAAAAAGAATTGGAGGAGACTGAGGAGCTGTTGCACGATCGACAGCAGCATTGCATGTTTCAAGATACATGTCTCATGCCTGTTGACATAGGCCAGGAAGCTTTAGATCAGTATTTGGATAATATTTTAAATGTTGCTCCTGGTGAAGGTAATAATCCAGTAAAATTATTAAGTGATCCAGAAAATGAAGCCAAGTGCTTCCCTGTTTTGTTTCCATCTGGACAGAATACTTACCATGCAAACAGGTCACATCGTTTAACATTGTTTCGGTATTTTAATAACAGGCTTTTACATGCAGATGGTAGATTTTCATCCAACGTTGAATATATATTTTATGCACAGTACATGTCTGAATTGGAACAGGTTATTTCTAATGTGTCAGTAGCATTGCGTAAAGGGCAATGTGGTAAATCCCAGAATTTGGGTGACTTGTTGAAAAATGAGGAGTCTTTGAACAAGTTGTTGGAGTTTGATGATGGCTATCGGTTCCTAAAACCCATTAGAGGGACTCCAGCTTTTTGGCAGTCTGCAAAACGTGACATCCTAGCCTGTGTTAAACAGCTGGGTAAGCCTACTTGGTTTGCGTCGTTTTCATCAGCAGATATGAGATGGACTAATCTTTTATATACCCTTTTGAAACAGGATGGGCGAACAGAGACAGCTGAGCAATTGGAGTGGGCAGATAAATGTGAACTGTTACGTCGAAATCCTGTGACTGCTGCCAGGATGTTTGATTTTCGATGGCATGTTTTCTTAAGAGAAGTTCTCATGTCTCCTGCTAATCCCATTGGTAAAGTCGTTGACTATTACTACCGTGTTGAGTTTCAGCAACGTGGTTCCCCTCATTGTCATTGCCTTTTCTGGATTTCTGGGGCTCCAATCCTAGATAAAAACACAGATGAGGAAGTTGTGGAATTTATAGATAAGTATATAACATGCGAACTTCCATCTGAGGACGAACCATTGTTTGAAGTGGTTACATCTGTTCAGCAGCATTCAAAACATCACTCAAAATCATGTAAAAAGAAAAACACAGTTTGTCGTTTTAATTTTCCCCGACCTGCATCGAGCAGAACATTTATTTGTCGTAGTGAAAAAGATAAGGATAAGACTTGTACATGTAATTTGGATAAAACGAGCAGCAATGTACAGTGTGCCTGTGCAAGTAAAGAGGCTATGGCTCAAAATCAGGCAAAGGAGATTCTGAGTAAAGTGAAGAGTCTCCTTGCAGATGAAACTTGTCCCTATAGGACTGTAGAAGAAATTTTTCAAAGACTGGGTATAAATCAAGAAATATTTGAAAAGGTCTATAAACTAGTTAGTCGACATACACATGTAGTTTTGAAAAGGGACATTAATGAAATTTGGATTAATCAGTATAGTCCGCCGCTGTTAAAAGCATGGAATGCTAATCTCGATATTCAATATTGTGTAGATGCATACGCTTGTTGTGTCTACATAGTTTCTTACATGTCAAAAAGTGAGAGAGAAATTGGCCTCATGCTAGGAAATGCCCAGAGAGAAGCATCCAGAGATGGCAATGTTAGTGCTAAAGAAGCGTTAAAGAAGCTTGGTAGTGTATATCTACATAATCGGGATGTCTGTGCTCAGGAAGCGGTGTATCGACTAACCAGTATGCATTTAAAGGAGTGTTCTAGGAAGGTTGTTTTTATTCCAACTGGAGACAACATTGTGAAAATGAGTTTACCTATTTCTGTTTTGAGACAGAAGGCGGCTACAAATGATCTCAGTTCAGAAGAAATGTGGATGACTGGTTTGGTTGATCGCTATAAAAATCGTCCAAAAGATGACATTTTTAACGATATGTGCATTGCAAAGTTTGCATCTGACTATCGGGTTCTGTCCAAGAACGAAAAATGTAAATCTGCTGTCAAGTTGAATAATGGTTTAGGTTTTGTGGCCAAAAGAAGTCGAACACAACCATCAGTAGTTCGTTATGCGCGTTTTTCAGAGACCAAAGATCCAGAAAAGTTTTATCAGAGCATAATGCAATTATTTCTGCCGTATCGCGTTGATGATGATCTGAAGCCTTCAGGTTGTGAAAGATTTGAACAATTTTATAGACTTGGTGTGGTTAAATTTATTGATGGAACCAAACATTTAGTGAAGTCTGTCGTAGATTTAAATAGAAGTGAATTCGAAGTGGAATCTTTTAACCTGGAGGCAGCAGATGAGGTGGTTGGCGACGTACTGCTTGAAAATGCATGGTGTGAGTTGTGTCCTGAAGTGGAGATGGAACGGTTGGAGGGTGTGGAAGGAATGAAACAAATAAAGGCAATGCTGAGTGATGAAAAAGAACACATCCCAGATTTAAGCTCATCTTCCAAGGGAAATTTATTTGAGAAAAAGAGCACGCTGACTAGAATCGAAGGCTTAGCATTAATTAGATCTTTGAATGAAAGACAGTTCTCTGTTTTTTACCAAATCAGGCAATGGTGTTTAGACAAGGTAAATGGAAAAAATCCTGAACCGTTACACATTTTAATTACAGGAGGTGCAGGCACAGGTAAAAGTCATTTGATCAGAGCGATTGAATATGAATCAAAACGATTATTGTCACCAATGTGTCAATACCCTGACAACACACCTGTTTTATTGACTGCTCCTACAGGTATTGCTGCGTATAATTTGGAAGCAACAACAATTCACACAACATTTTCTATTGGAATTGATGTACGCTTACCGTACACTCCTTTGGGAGAAGAGAAGCTCAATTCATTACGTCTGAAATATAGTGATGTACATATTCTCATCATAGATGAAATATCAATGGTAGATCACAATTTGCTATCATATGTGCATGGTAGATTGCGGCAGATCAAACAAATGGGAAACGTAGGCTCATTTGGAAACATTAGTGTGGTGGCAGTTGGAGATTTCTTCCAGTTACCTCCTGTCAAAGGCAAACCGTTGTATTCTGATGGAGTAGGCAGCAACTTGTGGTCTGATTTATTTAAAGTTGTGGAACTAACGGAAATAGTACGGCAAAAAGATTTAGTGTTTTCCCAGCTGTTAAACCGAATGAGGACTCGTTCAAAAGAGACCCCTATGCTACCTGGTGACATAAACGTTTTAAAAGTTTGTGAAACGGGTGAGGTCAGCTCAGCCTTGCATATATTTGCAACAAATGAACAAGTAAATGAGCATAATATGAAACAGTTGTTTGAGAGTTGTCCAGAATATGTGAAAATTGAGGCACAGGATTCTGTAAATGATAAAAAAACAGGCAAATTGCGGTTGTTGCAAGGGACTCACGCTAAAGCTTTACATACCGGTTTGTCAGAGGTTCTGTTGTTGGGTAAGGGTGCACGCGTTATGCTGTGTAAAAACGTGGATGTCGGAGATGGTTTAGTTAACGGTGTTTGTGGCACTGTGACAGATATCATAATACCAGAAAAGGACAAGTTTCCTAAATTGGTTTATGTTAGATTTGATGACGATCGTGTAGGCATCCACAGAAGGAAAACGTGTGTGTATGGGTCCTCGGATGTGGTTGGTTCCACACCTATTGTACCCGAGGAGGAAAGAGCCACTGTTAAAGGTGGATTACGACGACAATTTCCACTGAAATTGGCGTGGGCCTGTACGGTACACAAAGTACAAGGCTTAACCGTAGACAAAGCTGTTGTTTGTCTAAGCAAAATCTTTGCACCTGGTCAAGCTTATGTTGCTCTAAGCAGAGTTAGGAGTCTTTCTGGTTTGACCATTAAAGACTTTAATGAAAAAAAGATTTATTGTAAGGATGACATTACGGTTGCTATACAGAGTATGACACCCCTTTTGATGTGTGGACCTACACAGTTCAGCGGATTTGACACATCTGCTTTCACTGTGTTCTTAATGAACGTCCAAAGTTTAAATCGACATGTTAAAGATTTAGCTTTTTGTACTCAGCAATGGAAACCTAAATGTATTGCTGTAACAGAAACATGGATTCTTGAACCTCAAGCTGATACGGTAAAGATTGATGGTTACAGTTTCAACAACTGTCCCCGACGTTTATCGTATGATGGTACCCAGCCATCATTGATTGGGTTGCAAGACCAACAACATGGCGGTGTTGGCATGTATACTGCAGATGGTGTGGAATATGAAGTTTTAAAGCCACCACAGGTCAATTTAGAGTGTTTAATTTATAACTTTTTGCATGTTAACATTAAAATGGTTGTAATTTATCGCTCACCACAGTATCCTCTGTCATTATTTAAAACCAATTTGGTAAAGATGCTTGACTGGCTGGAGCAATTGGCAACTGGAACAATAGCATTGATGGGAGATTTTAATGATGATATTTTAAAGTCATCAACTATCTTAAATTGTGTTAAAACCAGAGGATATGCTCAAATAGTCCAGGAAGCAACTACTGAAAAGGGTAGTTTAATAGATCACATCTATGTTAAATCAGATGTTTATGAGGGAGAAGCAGTGGTAATACCAACATATTTTAGTGATCATGAAGGAATTCTGTGTGGTTTTAAGCTGATTTAGTTATTTAATGAAATAATTATGTTTTAGTTTTTGAAGTACAGATGGAGAGTATATTTGGGGGGGAAGTATTTATTTTTTTTAATGGTTTTTTAACTATTCAAAACCCTCCGAGCAACATAACAAAGTTACACAGAACCAGGGAAACAACACGACACCAGAACAAGGACAGACGACAGCGAGCACTGATAAACAAGGTGGCCTCGACCTACCATTGCACACTGTACATAAAAATCCACAAACATTCTCAAGGAGCTTAACAACTCCATTGCACACAGCACATAAACAAACAACACCGGAGTGTGGTTTTAAGCTGATGTAGTTTTTGATGAAATAATTATTTTGTAGTTTAAGTACAGATGAGAGTATATTGGGGGGGTGTATTTGTGTACATTTAATTTATATAACTATTAGTTTTTTATTTTAAATGAAGTTTAAGTTTTCTGTATATTTTACAAGGTTTAAAAAATGACAATTCTGAATCCCAAAAAGTTGAACGATGTGACAGCTCACAGGCAAGAGGGGGATTCTCCGCTACGATTTGCCTGTGTGACCTGCCCCGTCTCTTTCCTGTCCCAAAGGGGGCTCTCACTTCACATCAGGAGGAAGCATCCCGATGCATACTTCT